>NW_026973672.1:542500-575000 GCF_035594125.1 Scylla paramamosain
CACGGAGGAAACATGGAGGAAACACAGACGCACCTACACACCCAATAGCAAACACGGAGGTAAAACACAAACGGAGACACGGAGGAAAAACAAACAATTTCTACCAAACATCCAGACATCCCAAGCACTGCTAAACCGTAAAACACTAAAACAAAATACTCTTAACATTTTTATCAGTATATAATTAATACAACTCAAATTATTATTATTATCATTATTATTATTATTATTATTATTATTATCATTATTATTATTATTATTATTATTATTGTCGTTGTTAATCTTAAAAGAACGTTGGCTGAATGAAAGGTTCCTGAACCGTGATTGGCCAACCAGCAGCCAATAACGAGGCAGCATTATTCTGCCATGTGCGTAAATAAACAAAGAGATGAATCACAACAATTAATAAATACACAAACAAATAACTCAATAATTAAATAAATAAATAAACAGATAAACAAACTAAATACAAACACAACAACAACAAAATAAACAAGAACAGGAAAAATTTCTTTACATTTTTAATAAAAATGATAACAACAACAACAACAACAACAACAACAACAACAAAAACAATGATAATAATAATAATAATAATAAAAATAATAATAATAATAATAATAATAATAATAATAATAATAATAACAACAACAATAACAACAACAAAAGTATTTCTTTCTAATTATGCAAAACAATTCAACAATTAAACAAAAAATAAAATAAACAAATAAAAATGCAAAATAAAAAAAATATATTGATTTTTTTTTATATAAACGCTCCCTCTCTCTTTCCCTCTCCCTCTCTCGTTCACCAAGACCAAGATCAAGATTCCCTCTCTCTCTCTCTCTCTCTCTCTCTCTCTCTCTCTCTCTCTCTACAACTGCTACTACTGCTACTAAATAATAATAATAATTAAATAATAAAAATAATAATAATAATAATAATAATAATAATAACTAATAATAGTGTGTGTGTGTGTGTGTGTGTGTGTGTGTGTGTGTGTGTGTGTGTGTGTGTGTGTGTGTGTGTGCAGGAAAACTAGAGGTGAGCCAGCACAGTGGGCCTGGCGCGGGGAACAACAACAACAACAACAACAACAACAACAACATCTTTTTCATTGTTCGCTGAGAGGAGGAGGAGGAGGAGTAGCAAGAGGAGGAGGAGGAGGAGGAGGAGGAGGAGGAGGAGGAGGAGGAGGAGGAGGAGGTAGAAGTACTAGTCATATATTGAGAGTTAGAGGGGACAACACACACACACACACACACACACACACACACACACACCACCTAACCTAACACAACCCTTCCCTTCCCCACACCACACACCTGTCCTACATACCTGCACATACCTGCACTGAGGAACACACAACACCGCGCCTGCTCGCATGCTCGCCTTCCAACCGCTACTACCACCACCACCACCAGTCCATCCTCACCCAGGGAGTTGCCAGCGCTCACCAGACCCACAAGTTCCCTCCAGTGTTGCCAACCTCTACAGACGTCTCCGCCCCACACACGTACTGAAATTACCCTACACTTGCCTTCATTACCCTACGACTGAGGATGAAAAAAACAAATTGTCATAATACTGGCAGGTATTTATTTATATGATGACCGTATGGTATATAACAATTATGACAAAAGTAATTTCATGACCAATTTAGACTCATACCAGAAACGGAAGAAACCACTTTCACATTTCCTTAACACGATTCTTGCTATACGACCCACCGGTGGGTCACCAGCGTTCGGCCACTGTTGCAATATGACCCACCGGTGGGTCGTACAGCAGTTTTTATAGTTGTCATGTTTCCATCTTACTAATCACAGAAATTGGATTATATAGTAAAACTGCAATAAACAGTATGTGTAGGATGGCACAGTAAACACTTATTGATAAGTAATATGAAGTTTATTTCAATTTTACAGTTATGAAAAAAGTAAACGAAAAATGATTTTTTTTTGTATTTTTTTCCTAATACATGGAATAAAATGCATTTTTCTCCTTCAGATGAGCATGAATTCTCTCTGTTAAATGAAAATAATATTTTTTTCATATTGTTCTTCTAATAAATGCAAGAAATCCCTTTAGAACATAAATCCTTTATATGACAAAATTAATAATTGAAACAGATTGGACTTTCCTTATGAAGCTTCAATTATCTTCTTTATTGATCTTTTCACTTTGAATGCTTAGTTTCAAAGCATGACAGACAGAGATAAGGCTTGCCATCACATGAGCTGCAAAATGTAGATATTTTCTTTGCTCTTTTTGATGCTACTTTACTTCCTTCGTTTGTGGATATCATTTCATAACACCCTACACATCTCTTTCGAGACTCTCTCTTTGATCCTTCAGCTTCTGACAGAAAATGCTGTGGGCCTGAGGGACTGACTTTGTATGATAGTTTCCTGCCTGGTCTTATTTTTTTCAAATGGACTATCAGTTAGAAGTGAAAGAATGATTGACTCCTTGAATTGCAATAAGGTCCATTTTTTGTCTGAAAGATATTTGTTGAAAATAATGAAAGCATTCACTACACAAGATCCTGTGACTAACTCAAGTGCAACTTTTTTATACCATTTTCTGTTTTTTTCTCAGTGCTGTATAATATGATGACAATTGATCTGAAAGATCAACTCCTTTTTTGCTTTATTGTAATCCATTACACACTTAGGTTTTTTTATTTCTTCTCCATTTCTTGAAAGTTTACCTGTTGCAATTAGTTTGTCATCATGCTCAGGAACTGTTGATAAAATAAATACATTTCTCTTATCTTTCCAATTGAAGACCTTGATGCCTTCATCATTTTCAAGAGAAGCTACTTCACCTTTCTTGATTTTGGCCTTAGTCACTTCCTTTGGAAGGCCTTTACGGAAGGCACGCACTGTGCCACACAGATATGTTTTATGTGAGAGAAGGTAATCAGCAAGTGGTTTAGATGTATAAAAATTGTCTGTGTATAATGTAACTCCTTTCTCAAGCAAAGGTAACATCAATCTTGCAACGACTGATTCAGTTTTTCCTAAGGACTGATATTTTTCAGATACACCACAATATAGTTCTAAATTCAAAATGTATGCCTCTGTAGTACATAGTTTATATAGTTTCAATCCATATTTATGCCTTTTTCCAGGAATGTACTGTCGGAAGAATATTCTTCCTCTAAATGGAACCATGCTTTCATCTATAACTACCTCCTCACCTGGTTTATAGACCTCCTGAAATCTTTGCACTATCTTGTCAAAGAGAGGTTTCCACTTTGTAAAACCTTCCTGTGTGAGGCAGACTGTTATCTGCAAAGTGGAACATCCTAAGCAAAAGCTGGAACCTGTCTCTCTCCATAGTCAATGGAACTAAGTTATTTTCATAAAGAACACTCTTTGACCAATAAAGGGAAGTTTCTGGCAAGACATTTACACC
Organism: Scylla paramamosain; assembly: GCF_035594125.1. NCBI lineage: Eukaryota > Metazoa > Arthropoda > Malacostraca > Decapoda > Portunidae > Scylla > Scylla paramamosain. The sequence goes on from NW_026973672.1 coordinate 545,924, forward strand.
CATATGGAGAATCAGTCCTAAAAACTTTTTTATTTCTGCACTTGTGGTAGGAACCCATGCTCTCAACCTAAATTTCCTTGTCAGTACTCTAGAAGCAATCAACTGATCTGCATAGCGATTAGTTTCAGTAACCATCAAATCTACTAAGTCATCAGTCAAAAACAGTAAATAAGCATCAACTGGCCAAATCTTCCCATCCACTGATGATGAAGGTCTCACACAGAGTTCTTCCTTTACTGTAAATGGGAATGAACGCTGTGTGGAAGCCACAGCTTTCCAGCTACAGACAGACGATGCAACTACATCATTTACAGAATCTTCTTCCTCTTCTTCCTCTTCAGTTACGTTTTCATTTTCAGAAATTGCATCAGTTGATAGGCTATCAGATGAGCAAGATGACTCTGTTTCATAAAGTTCATCATCAGACTCTTCCTGTGGGCTATCTTCCCTTTCTTCTGCGGAACCAGGTCCACCATAAAATTGTACAGGCTGCATTTTCTAAATCTGCAAAACGCACAAAAATATATAGAAAATTGTTAGGAATGGAAGGCATATTGTAATACATATAGAGATGCAGTGAAAATTGACAAAAAAAAGTTTGTCCACCGGTGGGTCGTATCGCAGTAATATCATATATTTTTCACAGTATGCGATGCGACCCACCGGTGGGCAAACATTTTGAGGGTGCGGGAGCGTTTAGGTATGCTGCCAGACTTCACTCACCTCCTCTCACTTCGCTGGCATGAGCCACACTGACGTGCCGAAGGTTTCTGTGAACCGCAGTGAGGGAGGGTTTGCCGCGCTGCCAGCCGCAAGAAATGTGTTAAGGTTATAGAAATCAACACATAAAAATGATTCAATGACTGTTTTTTAACCCATACCAGACACCAAAGAAACTACTTATTCCTTTTCTTAACAAAACAAAAGGGTTTTATTGAGATCTACATATCTTTGAATGCATACATCAATGCATTATGTAGATTGTAGTGTTCAGCACTAATTGGCTTATTTCTGCAATCTTCATTCTTTGCTACCATGCTTGATTTTGTTACTAGAATAGCATTCAGTAGTTCTGGCCCCATTTTATTTCTTTTCTTCGTCAGTGAGTATTGAAAAAATTCTGGTCCAGAACTCGTAAATACTGTTAACAAATATTCTGACACCGAGGCGTCATTGGCTAATACCCCGCGATGTCTTTCCTCACAACACGTGTCCGTTAGATAAATCACGAGACCACACGGTGCTCAAGAGTCACCTCAATTCACTATTTTCACGTAAGAATCGTTACTAATAAAAAAAAATAAAATCACACACAAATGATGTTTAAACCCAGCCTGTAGACGAAACGCGGAGAATCACTGTCACAGTCACATGTTTAAAGCACAGAAAAAAAAATGTATTTCTTCCTTCCTTTCTCAATAATACAAAATTAAATGCACTTTACCCTAGGAGTAAATTACTAACCTGTTGACACTTGACAGAGGAGGAAACGTGGAGAATGTCTGTCCCTCCGACTCCCTCCTCCCCCTGTGTTTATATAACAATAATAATAACACTTGACTCTAATGAAGCGGAAACATACGTGCCAGATACGACAGGATAGCTGGCGCAGCCGTAATTATTGACGATTTGATCTCAGCCCGTGGTTTAACTACAATTAAGAGCTCTACCCCATAATAAAGCCAAGAACGTCCCCAACCAAATTAAGTGAAAAATTCCACTGTAAACTACATGTGAGCAATACAAGAGCTAATTATTTCTTTAATCACGAATCAGTAACCGCTTCATTTGAGCGACGGAAAGAAAAAAAAAAAATCTCCAAGCTGCACGTGGCTTCACGTATGAACGTGTATATATCACTACACATTACGTACTTGGTTAACTATACCATCTCCAGGGCATTACATAACTATGGGAATAGACAATAAAAAAAAGTATATTTTCTTAGTATAATTCCTATTCATTTACATAATATACCTTTTTCTGCAAAATAACCTACCACGCATATCAAAAAGTTCTAATTATCCTACGTTTTGCTCAGATTCTGTAAAATTACCCTACCGCTCTACAGACCAGATTTGAGGCTAAATTACCCTACGCGTAGGGTAATTACCCTACGGTTGGCAACACTGGTTCCCTCCCCTCTCACTCACACTCACGAACCCCAACTCTCTCTCTCTCTCTCTCTCTCTCTCTCTCTCTCTCTCTCTCTCTCTCTCTCTCAGGTGAGGGTGTTCTGGCCAGGCTCACCTCCAGGGAGCCTCACATATTGAGAGTGGACGCTCAAGAAGACTGAAAATAGTCGACGGTTTGTCAGTGGCATAGATTCCATGTCGATGATGAGAAGCAGGGGCGAGTACTGACGCCACTTGTCCGCCATGTTGGTAATCCTTTGGCTTATTTGAGGGTGTTTGTTGGGTGTTTGTTGGGAGGCTCCATGTTTGTAGGGGGTGTTTACTTGTTTGGCTCGCTTCTTGGCTCTTTCATTTGGTTGTAATGGTGAATACTGAATTTTTGTACGTTTGCTGAAAGGCAGACGCCATATTGGTTTGCCACACTGGTTTGCTCCTCCGCCATTTTGCTACCCCTGCTGCACATTTCAGGGATTTATTTTTGTTTTTCTTTTGTTTTTTTTCTGCGATAAAAGTTTTGAATGATTTGTTTGTTTTGACAGAGTGGCTTTGTGTGTGTTGTGTGCGTGTCTTGTGTGTGTTGGCCATCTTGTGGTGCTTGTTGTTGTGTTACCCTTTGCACGCCATGTTGCCACTCTCTCCTGCTGATGTAGCGGCTTACACTAGAAAGAGAGAGAGAGAGAGAGAGAGAGAGAGAGAGAGAGAGAGAGAGAGAGAGAGAGAGAGAGAGAGAGAGAGAGAGAGACGCCATTTCCTGTCTATGTCCGTGTGTCTGATTGTCACTCCATTTGCTTGCTCTCTCTCTCTCTCTCTCTCTCTCTCTCTCTCTCCTCTCTCTCTCTCTCTCTCTCTCTCTCTCTTCCTGTCTCCCCAGTGTCACCTCATCACCAGCCAAACAGCCCCATCACCACCACAAACACCCCAAAACACCCATTCGCACGCCCATTCACCCCCATCACCCCAGTGCCTCACTTACCGAACGACCTGGCCTCAAGGGGTCTTGGGGGAGAGGGAGCGGGCGGGGGGCAGGGGGGATGTCACTGCCTCACTCATAATCCCAGGGGCGCCATCAAACACTGCCCTGGGGGAGAGCACCCGCTGCCTTGCCCTGGGGGAGATGGGGAGATTAGTGGGGGATGAGATGGGGAGGCTGGGGAAAGAAGGGGTGATGGGGAGGCGAGTGGTGAGGCTGGGAGGTTAGTTCATGATGGAGATGGGGAGAGATGGGAGGAGATGGGGAGATTAGACTGGGGAGGTTGGAGGAAGGAAACTGATGGAAAAATGTGTGCTTAGTTCAAGGCGTGGGACAGGGAGGAGATGGGGAGATTAATTTGTGGGTATGGGGAAGTGGGGAGGTTAGGGGAGAGAGGGGAATGGGGAGATAAATGCTGAGTGACGTCTGGAGAGGGAGAGAAATAGGGAGGATAGTCAGGGGAGATGGGGAGACTAATTTTGGGGAGATTGTGAGTGAGATTGTAAGGGGAGGTTAGTTATCAGGGTTTATGCTGCAGTGGGGAGGGGTAGTGTAGTGGTGACAGGATGGGGAAGACATGGGGAGATAAGGTGAGGAGGTTAGACTTGGGAGGGGACGGGGAGTAGTAGTTATTATCTTTGCCTTCACTCTCCCCTCCACCCTCTATCTTTCACATCCGCCGCTACCCTTTTTAAGCTCCCCTTCTCTCTCTCTCTCTCTCTCTCTCTCTCTCTCTCTCTCTCTCTCTCTCTCTCTCTCTCTCTCTCTCTATATATATATATATATATATATATATATATATATATATATATATATATATATATATATATATATATATATATATATATATATTGACTGGAAAGATCAAATTCTCTGAGAGAGAGAGAGAGAGAGAGAGAGAGAGAGAGAGAGAGAGGAGAGAGAGAGAGAGAGAGAGAGAGAGAGAGAGAGAGAGAGAGAGAGAGAGAGAGAGAGAGGAGAGAGAGAGAGAGAGAGAGTAAAAAAGGTTTGCAAAAATAACGTAATAGAAGCTCCATCTCTTTCATTGTTCGCTGAGAGGAGGAGGAGGAGGAGGAGGAGGAGGAGGAGGAGGAGGAGGAGGAGGAGGAGGAGGAGGAGGAGGAGGAGGAGGAGGAGGAGGAGGAGGTAGAAGTACTAGTTATATATTGAGTTAGAGTGGACAACACACACACACACACACACACACACACACACACACTGCAATGGTCGCCTCGTGCGTAGCCCGCTCTCCTGGTGCTGAATGGGAGGGAGCAGAGCAGCTCACCGCAGCGCACATTAACCTCCACTTTTCTTGCCTCTCATTGCGAGTAGTCTTGTGGCCGAGTCACGCCACGGCTAGCCTGGCCAGTCGCAGACAACCGGTCTGGAAGCAATCGGCGGCCAGTCCGGCGCCAGTCTGGGGCCGCTCGGCGACCAGTCCACGAGCGGCCTCGGGTGCACGCACCATGGCGGCTCAAACCTAACCAAACCTAACAGACCCTAACCTAACCCGACTCGATATAATGAACCTCCCAGAGGCTGAGCCCTGCTGCCTGCGGCCGCCAGTGCATCCTTCTTTCCTTCTTTTCGTCCGTCTCTCTCTGTTTACCTGGAATGGCTCACCAGTTTTCTCTGCACATTTTCTTTTTTTTTTTTTTTTTTATGTAAGAAGGATACTGGCCAAGGGCAACAAAAATCTAATAAAAAAAAAATGCCCACTGAAATGCCAGTCCCTTAAAAGGGTCAAAGCAGTGGTCAAAAATTGGTGGATAAGTGTCTTGAAACCTCCCTCTTGAAGGAATTCAAGTCATAGGAAGGTGGAAATACAGAAGCAGGCAAGGAGTTCCAGAGTTTACCAGAGAAAGGGATGAATGATTGAGAATACTGGTTAACTCTTGCATTAGAGAGGTGGACAGAATAGGAGTGAGAGAAAGAAGAAAGTCTTGTGCAGCGAGGCCGCGGGAGGAGGGGAGGCATGCAGTTAGCAAGATCAGAAGAGCAGTTGGCATGAAAATAGCGGTAGAAGACAGCTAGATATGCAACATTGCGGCGGTGAGAGAGGGGCTGAAGACAGTCAGTTAGAGGAGAGGAGTTGATGAGACGAAAAGCTTTTGATTCCACCCTGTCTAGAACAGCAGTATGAGTGGAACCCCCCCAGACATGTGAAGCATACTCCATACATGGACGGATAAGGCCCTTGTACAGAGTTAGCAGCTGGGGGGGTGAGAAAAACTGGCGGAGACGTCTCAGAACACCTAACTTCATAGAAGCTGTTTTAGCTAGAGATGAGATGTGAAGTTTCCAGTTCAGATTATAAGTAAAGGACAGACCGAGGATGTTCAGTGTAGAAGAGGGGGACAGTTGAGTGTCACTGAAGAAGAGGGGATAGTTGTCTGGAAGATTGTGTCGAGTTGATAGATGGAGGAATTGAGTTTTTGAGGCATTGAACAATACCAAGTTTGCTCTGCCCCAATCAGAAATTTTAGAAAGATCAGAAGTCAGGCGTTCTGTGGCTTCCCTGCGTGATATGTTTACCTCCTGAAGGGTTGGACGTCTATGAAAAGACGTGGAAAAGTGCAGGGTGGTATCATCAGCATAGGAGTGGATAGGACAAGAAGTTTGGTTTAGAAGATCATTAATGAATAATAAGAAGAGAGTGGGTGACAGGACAGAACCCTGAGGAACACCACTGTTAATAGATTTAGGAGAAGAACAGTGACCGTCTACCACAGCAGCAATAGAATGGTCAGAAAGGAAACTTGAGATGAAATTACAGAGAGAAGGATAGAAACCGTAGGAGGGTAGTTTGGAAATCAAAGCTTTGTGCCAGACTCTATCAAAGGCTTTTGATATGTCCAAGGCAACAGCAAAAGTTTCACCAAAGTCTCTAAAAGAGGATGACCAAGACTCAGTAAGGAAAGCCAGAAGATCACCAGTAGAGCGGCCTTGACGGAACCCATACTGGCGATCAGATAGAAGGTTGTGAAGTGATAGATGTTTAAGAATCTTCCTGTTGAGGATAGATTCAAAAACTTTAGATAAGCAGGAAATTAAAGCAATAGGACGGTAGTTTGAGGGATTAGAGCGGTCACCCTTTTTAGGAACAGGTTGAATGTAGGCAAACTTCCAGCAAGAAGGAAAGGTAGATGTTGACAGACAGAGCTGAAAGAGTTTGACTAGGCAAGGTGCAAGCACGGAGGCACAGTTTCTGAGAACAATAGGAGGGACCCCATCAGGTCCATAAGCCTTCCGAGGGTTTAGGCCAGCGAGGGCATGGAAAACATCATTACGAAGAATTTTAATACGAGGCATGAAGTAGTCAGAGGGTGGAGGAGAGGGAGGAACAAGCCCAGAATCGTCCAAGGTAGAGTTTTTAGCAAAGGTTTGAGCAAAGAGTTCAGCTTTAGAAATAGATGTGATAGCAGTGGTGCCATCTGGTTGAAGTAGAGGAGGGAAAGAAGAAGAAGCAAAGTTATTGGAGATATTTTTGGCTAGATGCCAGAAATCACGAGGGGAGTTAGATCTTGAAAGGTTTTGACATTTTCTGTTAATGAAGGAGTTTTTGGCTAGTTGGAGAACAGACTTGGCATGGTTCCGGGCAGAAATATAAAGTGCATGAGATTCTGGTGAAGGAAGGCTTAAGTACCTTTTGTGGGCCACCTCTCTATCATGTATAGCACGAGAACAAGCTGTGTTAAACCAAGGTTTAGAAGGTTTAGGACGAGAAAAAGAGTGAGGAATGTACGCCTCCATGCCAGACACTATCACCTCTGTTATGCGGTCAGCACACAAAGACGGGTCTCTGACACGGAAGCAGTAGTCATTCCAAGGAAAATCAGCAAAATACCTCCTCAGGTCCCCCCAACTAGCAGAGGCAAAACGCCAGAGGCACCTTCGCTTAGGGGGATCCTGAGGAGGGATTGGAGTGATAGGACAAGATAAAGATATGAGATTGTGATCGGAGGAGCCCAACGGAGAAGAAAGGGTGACAGCATAAGCAGAAGGATTAGAGGTCAGGAAAAGGTCAAGAATGTTGGGCGTATCTCCAAGACGGTCAGGAATACGAGTAGGGTGTTGCACCAATTGCTCTAGGTCATGGAGGATAGCAAAGTTGTAGGCTAGTTCACCAGGATGGTCAGTGAAGGGAGAGGAAAGCCAAAGCTGGTGGTGAACAGTGAAGTCTCCAAGAATGGAGATCTCTGCAAAAGGGAAGAGGGTCAGAATGTGCTCCACTTTGGAAGTTAAGTAGTCAAAGAATTTCTTATAGTCAGAGGAGTTAGGAGAGAGGTATACAGCACAGATAAATTTAGTATGAGAATGACTCTGTAGTCGTAGCCAGGTGGTGGAAAACTCGGAAGATTCAAGAGCGTGGGCACGAGAGCAGGTTAAGTCATTGCGCACATAAACGCAGCATCCAGCTTTGGATCGAAAATGAGGATAGAGAAAGTAGGAGGAAACAGAAAAGGGGCTACTGTCAGTTGCCTCAGACACCTTAGTTTCAGTGAGGAAAAGAAGATGAGGTTTAGAAGAGGAGAGGTGGTGTTCTACAGATTGAAAATTAGATCTTAGACCGCGAATGTTGCAGAAGTTAATGAAGAAAAAGTTGAGGGGGGTGTCAAGACACTTAGGGTCGTCGACGGAAAGGCAGTCCGACCTGGGGACATTTATGGTCCCCTCCCCAGATGGGGACTCCGAGGCTGGTGTAGGAGTCGCCATGATTTTAAAATTTTTTGAGTGAAGGGTGTGTGTGTTATTAGGTGCTTGTAGTTTTGTGTGGAGGAAGAGAGTTGTCTTTAGAGGGCAGGCTGTGACTACCCCCTTGTGTTGTGAGACACAAAGGGAAACGTTCAGTGAGGTCACAGCTGGGTTTAATGATAAGTTCACAGCACCCCCTGAACAGTGCTTTAGACCTCACTGGGAGTAATTATCGTTTCGGCAGGTGTCTACTGCCTCCTCCTTTATTAATCTTAACTACGCTCTGTTGGGTTAGATTATTTTCTTCCTACATTTATTACTTGTGTAGCTTCCCTTACAGCGCATTACACGACTGTACACCTAGCTACAAGTGAACACCGGAACACTGCAGCCCTCAAGCAGGCTGCAAGGCACGCCACACGCCCCTGACCTGCGGCAGTGGTCGGTGCTTCTCACACTTCCCTCAGTGACGGCACCCCTCACTTACGTCACCCTTTCTGCGGCAGCCCACCTCCTCAATTCAGTGTTTGGCTACAATCGTACTTGTCTGAATTAGTTGGATAGGTTAATTAGAACAATGATCCACACTTGTGCCGGAATGAAGCTGCAGCACACAGCCAAACACACAGTGCACGTATCATTGTCATCATCAACACTGCCGTGGTACTCGTTGCTGCAACTGATGCCCCGTCCACCCTTTACCTGCATTTGCACGTGCAATGCACGCGTTGAGCAGCTGGCGCATCGGCAGCAGGCTGCTTCCCTTGTCCCTGAAACCGTCGCCCTTGGCTGCTGATCACTGGGAGTGAGAAGCCCGCCAGGTAGGCCTGCCAGGTAAGAACACCGGTGTTTTCCTTCACCACTCCCTTTGCTCAGTACGGCGTGGTAAGCAGGTGCCGTCGTGCACACACTGGTGATGCTGCTCAAATAACATCACCGTTTTCATTTGAGAGCTGCGTCACCTTGGGTCACCTTGGGTCACCTTGGGTTAGGTTAGGTTCAGACTCGTTCAGTTCATTAAGTTCACCGCTGGTTCCTTCACTGCGCAAGTCACCACTTGAAAAAGCGTCACACTTCGTCCACAAACAAAACACTCGCAGTCTACAAGGTTATTTCCATATCTCTCACATTTCTACACACACACACACACACACACACACGGTACACTCACCCTGCAGAAGGCGTGGCAGGTTGCCGGGCAGGAGTGGTCCTGTGTTTGCCTCGTCTTGGAGAGCGAGCGCCGCCGCGGGCCAGGCCAAGGCCCAGCTGCAAGATGGCGGGCAGGGCTCACGGCTTGCCTGGCGTGACGCACGAGCCGCGGCCACGACCACCACCACCACCATCACACCCAACACACCCACCATCACCACCGCCACCACCACAGGCGACACACCCATCACCAGCACCTCCACCACCACCACCATACACTCCTCAGCACCTTCACGTGCCGCCTGCGTCACGTCACGTCCCCACGCCGCCCTGCCCGCTGCCTCACCGCCGCCACAGAACTGCTACACTTCACCGCCCTGCACCACCACGTCCATCCCTCACCGCCGCGCCGGTCACCACCACGCGCCACTCCCGTGTCACACACCGTGTTGTGTTACACGAGGGGACACGTGTAACACAACACCAGAGGTTCACACACCGCCGCACCGTCCACACCAACAGGCGGGCGCTGCAGCTTGCCGCGGCACACTGAGCCTGGCGTGTGCGAACTGACTGCGCCGTGACGGTGCGGCGGGCCTTCAAAACCTTCTCCTCCTGCACGATTACCTAATGAACTGAAGCCTCACTTTCTATTGCGGTGAGGTCGACTGAGTATTTGTGAGGTAATGAGGGGTAGCGGGAACAGAATGACGGCCCGTCAAGCACCCTTTGATCACAGGGGCATCCACCGGCCCACCGCGGTCACAGTCGCCTCTCCACACCCGTGGCGGAGGCTCACGAGCACTGCGCGTGCGCGCGGGCACTGCACATTCAGTGATTCAATCATTCACAGCATTTTTAGTCAGTAAAACTGAGTGCATTTTAGTTATGTGAGTAGATTACAGCACAGATTTTGGTGGCCTGGTGTTACAGCTGATGTGAAGAAGTAGCCAGCAGCACGTGATCGCTACCACAAGGCTGGTGTTGGTTCCAGAAGACGTCACCGGCCCTGCACTCTGCACCCACCCCCACAAAACCATGGAAATAAGTTGGCAAAGACGTGTCGCTTGACGCCATCACAGGAGGGCTGTGTCTGGGTGGCGATCATGCCTGATCTTGCCTGCTCAACACGCCCATTGTGATCCATACGGAGGAGGACAAGAGGGTGCAAGAAGCTGGCTGTCATATGACTCACTGTGTGTGGCTCCCCAGTTAGGTAGCACTGCTGCCAACTAACCGCCAGGAACATCTTATTTGTGTTCTTAGTGTGTGTGTGTGTGTGTGTGTGTGTGTGTGTGTCTCGAAGGATTCTGAACAACAGGAATTTGCGATGTGTTTGTATGAGGAGCAATGACATGTGATCTGTCAGATGCTTTTGTCTTTGCAATAAAATAGTCAAACTGCATCCCAGTCAATCTTTTAAATCCCAGAGGACTTCCCTTCATGGAGAGTCTCTCTCTTCAGCTCATAATCAGCAGAGAAGTTATGTTCTGGTGCTTATAACCTGTCACTTTTCCTAACATGCGCATGAGGATAAAACAATGCCTTATCAAATGAGGATAAAACAATGGTATCAAACCTTTTCATGTAATGAAGGCAATCAACTTATCAGTTATTGTTTTGTGACTTTCTTTGTAAGAAAAAAATGAGGGAATGTTCTGAAGGTGGAGGGGATGAAGAGAGGCAGGTCAGGGGGAATGACTTCCAGCCAGGCTCATACCGCTCTGGTGAGGCACTTGAAGGGAGTGGCCTGGACCTGCTGCTGCACGGATCCAGGAACGCTGCAGGACCTACACTGATTTCAAAATGAAGAGTTACGTCAACTTACAAAGGGAAGTGTCGTGACAATGTCGGGGTATAAATTTAAACTCAGGTTCACATCACTCAAGAGAATCAAATTATTTCATCATTTAATCCCAGCAGACTCTCTGTCATGGAGATCTCAATAAACTTGCAGTCAACAAAGGCGTTTCGTATCATACAAGGTCACTTCTCACGTCTGCATGGAAACAGAATGCGTTGTCGTATACGACTTTTCATACAGTGAGGCAGTCAACTTCGGATATCTTGTTTTGTTTATAGCGGGAAAAGAGAACCTAAAGGGAGAAATCTGAACCTGGAGGGAGCACTGGAGGTTCAGATCACTGCCCAGCTTGGAGCCACCGTACAGTGACTTTACCCTTGGCGCGGATCACTCAATTACGAGGCGAGACTGAAGCCGTTAAATTTACATTGTTTAGAGAGACGTAGGTTAAGAGGGGACCTGATGGAAGTCTTTAAGTGGTATAAGGGTAACAACAAGGGAGACGTAAGCAAAATTCTCAGGATGAGTAACCAGGACAGAACAAAAAATAACGGGTTCATGCTTGAAGAAATTGGTTCTCAAACAGAGTGGCAGATAAGTGGACCGGACTCAGCAATCAGCAGGCTGTTAGTGGCGAGTCTTAGGGAGCTTTGAGAGAAGATTAGACGGGGTGATGGATGGGGAGGACAGCTGGAAATAGGCAGGTATATTTCACACAGGGACTGCCACGTGTAGGCCTACTGGCTTGTTGCACCTCACCTGACTTGTCTTGTTAGGTTAACGCGACTTGACACAAGGTTCAAAGGTTTACATTCCTGCCACTCATCACCAATCGCTTCTTTCCTTACTCTCTCCTTATCAAACAGTCTGCTTTATTTCTTCTTCTTCTTCTTCATCTTCTTCTTCTTGTCGTTGTTATTGTTATTTATCCTGTTTTTTTTCGTTTTTTTTTTGGTATTTTGTTGTTAATATGTTTCTCTCTTTCTTCATCATCTCTTCCTCCTCCTCCTCCTCCTCCTCCTCCTGCTCTCTTTGTTCTTGTTGTTCTTCCTCCTCTTTCTTTTTTCCTTTTATTCATATTTCTCTCTTTCTTCCTTCTTCTTGTAATTATTATTTTTTGTAACCTTCTCTGTAATAAATAAACAAACAAACAAATGAATAAATAAATATAAATATATCCGTGGTGATTTCATCCTGTTATTTATCTTTTGTTACCTTTGTTGTTGTTGTTGTTGTTGTTGTTGTTGTTGTTGTTGTTGGTGTTGGTGTTGTTGGTGTTTCATTTGAACGGCGGCCATTTTGTCAGTTTTGTTTACTTATTTATTTATTGTTTGGCTTCCCATGTCATGAAATATTGTGTTTAATTATAGTATTACTTGTACTCATCTTTATTTTATTAATTATTTGTGAGGAGGAAAATGAGGAGGAGGAGGAGTAACAGGAGGAGGAGGAGGAGGAGGAGGAGGAGGAGGAGGAAAAGGAGGAGTAAGAGGAGGAGGAGGAAGAGGAGGAGAATACAAAGGAATACAAAGGAAAGCCAAACAGCAACAGACCTTTTGGTCCTTGCAAGGCTGTTTGGTAACTACTTCTAACTAGCTACAGGGAAGAGAGACAGGACAGCACAGCAGAAGGCTCCTCCCCACCCACCACTCCCTCCACCCAGCGCTGCCATGGAAATAGTTTCACTCCACCTCCACTGGAGAGAGAGTTTCACTTTTCCCATCTCTCTCTCTCTCTCTCTCTCTCTCTCTCTCTCTCTCTCTCTCTCTCTCTCTCTCTCTCTCTCTCTCTCTCTCTCACACACACACACACACACACACACATAGATAGGAAAAAGAGAGAGAAAAAGGAGGAGATTTCTACTACTACTACTACTACTACTACTATACTACTATCAGCGAAATAGTTTTTTTTGGTAACTTTCACGGCTCCTTGTAGGCTGATAGCCCGAGAGCCACCTGATAGTCAGAATAGTCAGCGCACGTGAACATGTAAGACTATCGCCATCAGTAAAGGGTTTGAGAAAAACTATGATGGTAATAATACACATTTTCTTTTTAACGCAACCATAGAAAACGCAAGATACACCCTCAATATTTCAAGAGTAACAAAGGTAAAATGTCCAGGCTCACTGATCAGGGTAAGGCTGCAGCAGGTAACGATGCAAACTTGAATAAAAAAATACGTTTAAGAAATAGACAGGAAGGAAGTGGTTCTCAGATAGAGTGGTGGATGAATAGATGGACTCCGTAATGTGGCTGTGGGTGCTGAGTCACTAGGGAGCTTTAAAAGATTAGACAGAATGGTGTGCTTTATATAGGGAGTGCCACGTGAAGGTCTGATGGCGAGTGGAAACACCGCTGTGCCCCGCCACACTGCCAGCTACCTACATCCTGCCAGTGACGTCTGTGCTTGTCCTGCACAACAGGGAGAATTCCACCTGGGAATCCTCCCAAGCCCTGTGTACCGGGGACTCCGTGTTGAGTCCCGCCCAGGCATCTTTTCTCTCCACCTGTATTTCTCTTTTCGCCCTTAGTGTCCTCCTCACTGGTGAAGGTGAACCCCGCGGGCAGTGCCTCAAGGGGGGCCCTTAGAAGGGCTGCCTTAAGCCAGTGAGGAAGGTTCCAGCAAAAACTTTGGATAGGGTTAGGTCGTACCCCAGGGCAGTTGCGTGGGCTTTTAGAGGCTGGACTGCTGAACTGAGGTACTTAGGTAGGCTCCTTCCATTTTTCTGTCCTTTAGTTGTGTTGTGTGTCGGGCCTCGGCCCCTTGTAGGTTATATTATTGTATTGACATGTAACAAGGATGGCACGAGTGAAGATCAAAACGCACAATGCCAACGAACCTAGAAGAAAGACAACTCTCCTGAAAATACTCAGCAACACTGACATATATCCAACCAACATCATTCCAACTCAACATGGATATGTTGTTGTTGTCATCTCTTCACACGAACAACAAGAGAAAATATTTCAAGACCCTATCAAGAATGAATTTCAACAACAACATGAATTCACCCCAGTGACCCCGCCAGAATTGAAGGCTAAAAGGACTGTCATAGATACCCTTCAATGTAAACTCACACATACACGCAAACTCTGAGGAAGACATCACCAGTGAGCTCTATGTGCCCACAACACCTACCTGGAAAACAAAATTGACAATGTATTCAAATTCCCAAACTCTAAGACGATCAAAATAACATTCACACAAGCTCTGTTTGCGCAAAAAGTAGTGAACATGGACTCAAACTATTTTCCATGAAGATCCCTCACTACCAAACCCAGCAAGAGAAGTTTTTCCACATACAAACATGCTTCAGATGCTATATCAGGTCGAATCCCACATCACTAAGGATTGCCCAAAGAACAAAGACCACAAAACATGTTCACAGTGCGCCGAGGAAGGCCACACTTGGAAGAACTGTAGCAAAGAGAGCAAAAATTGCATCAATTGCGGAGAAAATCACAGAACTCTGTCAATGAAATGCAGATATAACAGGAAAGAAGCAATTAAGAAGAAAGGAGAAGAAGAAAAGGGAAAAGTAACTTACTCCCAAGCAGCGAAAACCAACACCAACTCAACTATGAACACCACCACCTTCACACAGATCAGCAAAGATGAACACCTCAACATTTATTCTTGTATGATTCACGCTCATCTAATGAACGTAATTGAACCCGGCAGTTATGCAAATGAACTGATCGCTACTTTGAAAGCAAACAGCCTGCCACAAATCAACCTACCAAACACCCCCAACTCCACCAAACTCCACCTCACTATTCTTGCTGACGGCGGAAAACTGGTTGACACGATGACACAAGACCCATCTACCGATACACACAATAGACACCAAATTACAACAACAACAACAAACACACACCAACAACAACAAACTGACAAACAAAATACACAACAAAACACAAAGAAAGAACTACACTGCAAAGACACACAACTTGAAACAATATCCAAGGAAAGTAATGGCCGGCCAGACCACAGACAACTTAGCCACCGAGTCACACCAATACAAGACGGGACCTACACATTCACATACAATGAACCAACAGCAGACGCACACCAAGTACTTCATCTAATAGAAAATGGTGAAATAAGAATACATGACTGCTTTATCATACTACAGGACAGTATATTTAGGAAAAGAAGATCAGGACAAATAAAAGGAAGATCACCATCTCACACACACACACACACACACACAACATGGCCCTTCGTATCCTAACAATAATACAACACAATGTACTACACTGGTTTAATAGAAGGATTTCACTATCTAACACACACAGAATCATTGACGCTGATGTAATACTTATAAACGGTCACTGCACACACGAAAACACACCAATTAAAATCCCAGGATACAACCTACACACAAAAAATACAATATAAATTTCTTGATGTTTTTTTTTTTATCTGATTTAATTGCAATAGAAGTCATGACCACAACTGGCAAAATTATTACTTCCACACTATATCAACTCCCTTCAAGAAACTTTATACCAATTCCCGACTTCACCAAACTATTCAGACGCAACATCCCAGTCTACATGCTAGCCCATCTCAGTGCAAACCACCCCACTTTGCGATACACTCACAGCAACACGAAAGGAAGACAGCTCAACAGACTCATACACAACAGGCTAATTCAACACACAGGGCCACAATTCCCTACATATTACACACGCAGAAGAAGGACAACACCTGACATAATATTAACAAACCACAGAACGTACCACAACACATACAACAGCAGGACCCCTCACCACCAGCGACCACATACCAGTTATATTTACGATATCTACCGCACCCATATTAATGCCATCACCTACCACACCACATTACAGTAAAGCAACCTGGCAAACATTCAAAACACACGTCACCAACACACTACACGGTAACACACTAGACAATGAAACACTTGAACTATAAGCACTGCAACTGACAACTGGCATCAAGCAATACAGAACGCAACACGGCAATCAATCCCCACTTCACTATATAAATGCCTTCTACCACATTTTTATTAATTTATTTATTTTTTAGGTGTTGTGTGTTTAGGTTAGGTTTGTTGTAGTATCCCCACTTCACTATATAAATGTCTACCCTCACACAAACATAATGACACAACAAAACCTCTCAAGACACTCTTCACTGAATTGCAAACGTATTCAAGTGTTCATGGGTGGAATTTTAACAATTACAGATATGATAAACAAATAAATAAAGTCTCCAGTACCTACAGATATTGACCGGTAATAGAGAAAAAGAACCTCACTACATATTAAACAAAAACCACATCAAATTAGACACAAACGGGATAAGAAAAGAGTACACAGGGAATATTGGAGAGAAATATTTAATGGAGAGCTACAAAACATCCGAGATAATATACAAAGAACAATCCGCTATACTAATTGTAACACAGGCACACTCAGCACACACCCCACACACATGATGGTAACCGCCGAAGAAGTTAGAAACATAATTAAAAATGTTAAGAGTACCAGCCCGGGTGAAAGTGAACCAAACCATCCTATCACACCTGGCACACATCCTGTCACACCTGGCAGACATCCTATCACACCTGGCACACATCCTATCACACCTACCAGACATCCTATCACACCTACCAGACATCCTATCACACCTGGCACACATCCTATCACACCTGGCACACATCCTATCACACCTGGCACACATCCTATCACACCTGGCACACATCCTATCACACCTGGCACACATCCTATCACACCTGGCAGACTCAGCAATATTAAGACTCACAGACACATACAACAGCGCCATCTCTGCAGGATATTTCCCAGATAGATTTTAAAAATGCCATTATCAGACTCATACCTAAACCCGACAAATCTCCACAACAACCTCAAAACTACAGATCAATTTCGCCGCTAGAAGTACCAGGGAAAATAATACAAAGAATAATCAATACCAGACTGAAAACTCACCTTGAGACCAACAATTTATACAACACCAACCAGCTTGGATTTCGCAATAGCAGGGGCACCACACATGCATTAGCAATCATCACTGAGCAAATAGCGCAATACGAATCAGATAAAGTTTGGCATCATGGATTAAAACACAAATTACTTCAGTTGCATCTACCAATAACTATCGAAAAATTTTGATGTGATTTCCTAACAGACCGCACAGCATCCATTAAAATAAATCACCATACCGGACCAAGAATGAAATGCGGAGTACCACAAGGAAGTGTCCTGTCACCAACACTCTTCACAATTTACACCAACGATATACAACAGCCTCAACAAAACCTCAACATCAGCTTCGCAGACGATATAACACAAATGATTGGCTACCCAGGGAGATCTAGGAACATGCTAAACATCAAAACTGAGCGAGCAATAAAGGCAGTTAATGACTATGAAAAAAAATGCAAAAAAAAAAAAAAAAAAAAAACGTTAATAAATTCACACCTCCCTCCATCTCGCAGCCAAACGAGATGAGGAAGAAATAGAATTAAAACATAAGGGGAAATGCTTAGGATTAACCATAACCACCTCTGGTTATTACAAGCACATTCAGCAACGTAAAAACACAGCAGACTCAGCACTAAATAAATGATACAAGCTATACAATATGCCAGAAAACATTGAAATACACCTAGTTAAAACACTAATCCTTCCCATTCTTGATCATCCACCTATCCCAATACACACTATGAGTAAAAACCAAATACCAAAAACTTCAGAAAATACAAAATAAAGCCTTAAGAACCAGAACAACACCTCTAAACATAAGAATACACAACAGATAAGGAAACTGAAGCCTCGCCTACGTGTTTTCTCATCAAGTTAGCAGTACGCTTATCAAGTTACTTATCTAAGTTACTAATTAAACTCCTAATGGAAAATATTTGAACCACCATAGACCCTAAATAAGTAGGCTGTTACAAAGATACCAGTTTATTTATGGGCCACAACAGTGAAGCCTAGCCTACGTGTTTTCTCATCAAGTTAACAGTACGGTTATCAAGGCCGTCAGCAATACCAGCAGGGTGCAGGATGTCACTCAACCTGACCTGCACGTTGATGTTTCATGCTTGTGCTGTGGTGATGCTAATGAGGTGTTGTGTGTGTGTGTGTGTGTGTGTGTGTGTGTGTGTACGCAATGACCGCTTCGCAGGACTGGCTGTGTCACGGATGGCTGGAGGAAAATAAGAGTTTTTATTATGATTTATTATTATTTTGATAACTTTGAACACACTGATCGTATTAAACCTTCTTCCAGTTTAAATTTTCATCAGTAATAACTCCTAAGAATTTAGTAGAAGAAACACTAATTAGGTGACAGCCTCCATAAAAGAATTTGAAATTACTGACAACAAAGCGTCTTTCAAACAATATGAAATTACTTTTATTAATTTTTACGGCTCATTTATTTGCGGTTACCGATCTGAATGTTACGCAATTCTTGATTCAATTTTGTATTTAAGTTACACAAATCATTATCTGTTAGGTTCGTATCACTCAGCGAAAAGAACGCCATTTATCACATCACTAACATTACAAATAACATTCATGTATTATCTCAAACAATAAAGGGCCTATTATAAAACCTTGTGGCACATCTTGAATTTTTTTTTTCTATTTGACATTAATTGTTACAAAATACAGACTGTTTGCTACCTGACAGACAACTAGCAAACAATTTTAGCGGGTAATCTTATAATTCCAATGTTTTATATCTTTACTCATATCAAAAACACCTTGAGGAGAGTGTGTGTGTGTGTGTGTGTGCAGGTGACGCCAGCTGTTCATGCAAGGGTAGAGACAGTTATCAGGTGTGGAGAGACAGGTATCAGGTGTGGAGAGACGGGTATCAGGTGTGGAGAGACAGGTATCAGGTGTGGAGAGACAGGTACCAGGTGTGGAGAGACAGGTACCAGGTGTGGAGAGACAGGTATCAGGTGGTGGCTGGGCCCCTTCCAGGCGCCTCACCTGCTCGTGGCGTGTCCCGCGCCAGAGAGGGGCTGGGGCTCCGGCCTGCTGTGGTGGGCGCGTCGAGGCGCCCACCACAGCAGGCCTGCCCCCACGCCACCACCACACACCGCAGCAGGTAGGCTGAGGCCTACCTGCTGCTCACCACACGCTGCCTGCTGTGGTGGGCAGCGGGGGCCCTGCTGCCCCTCCTCCTGCGCCTGCTGTGGCCCAGGCTCCAGGCTCCTGGCCTGCTGAGGCTCCTGCTGGTGACCGAGGGGCGCCCAGTGTCACCACGTGTGGCAGGGTGCCCCGGTGCCCCAAGGCAGGTGTGGCCACCAATGACGTGCGTGCGCCGCCACCACCACCACCACCACCACCACCAGCACACACTGAGGCGCCTCCACCGCCACACTGACAGGCACACATCAAGGCTCTCCCCTCTCCCCTCTCCCCCTCCCCTTGTGCCCTGCAGCACCGCGCCGCCGCCCCGGGGTCACCAGCAGCGCCGCACCTCTCGCTGTTCATAAACTGCCGCACAAAATTTTGCCGGTCACCTCACGCAGACTGGTGTGACCCCCCCTCCACCCCCCGCCCCTCACCAGCCACCTCCCCCTGACACGGCGACCTCTCCCCCCGGACACACCACAGCCACCTTGACCACCACCCGCGCCACAACCATCACAGCCGTCTGTAACACCGCAGCCCCCGGCCCTTCATCAGCCTCCCAGCGCTCCCTCAAGGCCATCGTCCTCCCGCTATCAGGATTACCGGCCGTCACATCAACCTTGACGCCCACGCCACCACCGCCGCGCGCCCCACCCACGCCGTCACACCAGTACGCTACAGCAGGGGCCAGCAAAGTACACAGGACCGACTCCAACACAGCACCACGCCACGCAATGACACAGAGGTCGCCAGTGGGTGAGGAGACGCGGCCTTCAGCCCCGGCGTGAGTGAAGCTTCTGTGCCTCACGTCCGCTCATGGTGACCTTTGACCTCTGATATATTAATGACCATCACAGATACACTAAGAGAGAGAGAGAGAGAGAGAGAGAGAGAGAGAGAGAGAGAGAGAGAGAGAGGCGGTACACTGCTGTAGGTAGAATATTAATTTGTCTTTGTTCTCGTTATTAAAGTAAGCAAAATTATTCTTGGAGTCTTGTCAGCAGTCAGGGGTACCAATGCTGTTCACTGACATGACTTCCAGTGGCGCCAATTTGAACTACGAGTCAAATCTGGTGTTTTCCGTGAACTGGCGAGAGGAATTTGGGTCTCTCTCTCTCTCTCTCTCTCTCTCTCTCTCTCTCTCTCTCTCTCTCTCTCTCTCTCTCTCTCTCTCTCTCTCTCTCTCTGTCTGTCGTGTGCTGTGTTGACAGTCAGAAGGGGAGGACAGCCAAGCGGAGTGTAAGGCGCCACCACACACTACAAGTCGTTCAATCATTCCTCTCCTGGTCTAACAATTAAGGTGAGGTGCAACAAGTCAGTAGGCCTACGCGTGGCACTCCCTGTGTGAAATAGGCCTGCAAATTTCCACCTGTTCTCTCTAATCACCCTGTCTAATCTCTCAAAGCTCCCTAAGTCTGTTCACAACCAATTCCTCCGCATCTCTTTCGTAAACAAATTTTTTCAAGCTTCCACTGGTTACCTCTTGTTCTGTCCTGAATGAACAAGAAGAAGAAGAAGAAGAAGAAGAAGAGGAAACATTCTTTACATGCTAATAATGAAAATGATAACAACAGCAACAACAGCAATAACAACAACAATAATAATAATAATAATAGTGGTAGTAGTAGTAGTAATAATAGTAATAGTAATAATGATAATAATAATAATAATAATAATAATAATAATAATAATAATAATAACAAAAGCATTTTCTTTCTAATTATGCAAAACAATTCAATAAATAAACAACAAAATAAAAATGCAAAATAAATAAAAACATTGATTTTTTTTATATAAACGCTCACTCTTCGTCCCTCTCCCTCTCTCTTTCCCCAAGACCAGGATCAAGATTCCCCTCTCCCTCTCTCCCTCCCTCCTCTTTTCATCAATTTTCTCTCTCTCCCTCTCCCTCTCTCTCCCTTAGTACCGTGTCTTTCTCTCCAGGAGGCAGACGTCTCTCCGGTCTCTCCTTCCCTCCCTCCCTTTCCTCCAGGAGAGAGAGATTTCCCTCCTTTTCTCCTAAATAAGGGAGGAATTCTATGTCAGTCCGCCATATTGGATTTTGATCGCTTGGAGATTCACTGGTGACAAGAAAATGAAATGGATTATTATAATTATGAGTGATTTATTTGTAATTAATATGTAATTATGCTCTGAAAAATTAGTGTGTTGTTTTGTGATGTTAGTATTGCGACTTTTTGTTGACAATTTGTGTTTGTTTTGTGTGTTTGTCTTCATGCAAAACATTACCCTTATTATTAACAATATTCTTTATTCATCTCTCATTATTATCAAACTATGCCCACCCAAACAATTATTAACATTATTCTTACTGCCATTACTATTATTATTATTATTATTATTATTATTATTATTATTATGATTATCAATATTATTACTATTATTATTGTCATTATCATTATCATTATTGTCATTATCAATATTATCATTATGATAATTACAATAATTATGACAATAATTATAATTGTTACAACATTTTTACCGTTGTGATTTCATTGCTATCATTTCGTCTATCTATCTATCTATCTATCTATCTATCTATATATATATATATATATATATATATATATATATATATATATATATATATATATATATATATATATATATATATATATATATAAGATATTAATAACTATGAAAATGCACAAGATGTAGTAATCAAAATACTACTACTATTACTACTACTACTACTACTACTACTACTACTACTATTATTATTATTATTATTATTATTATTATTATTATTATTATCATTATTATTATTACTATTAATATTATCATTACAACAACAACAACAACAACATTCTTTCTAGCATGGACAAGCCGGTACGGTTGGCATTCCTGGCTATGGTGGCACTTGTGGTGGTGGCAGCCCTGACTACGATGGCGATGGTGGTTGAGAGTGCCTCGGTGCGAGAACGTAAACCCACAAACCACTCCAATAACACTTCAGTAAGTAACTACTACCCCAATCCTTGCACCACCACTACTACTACCACTACAACAACTACTGGTACTATTAGTAACACTGCCGCTGTTGTGTTTCAGGTCATTGCAGTGCCTTCAGATCTACTGGTGCGCCTAGTGGAGGTGACACAATCCCTTCATAACTTGCTGCCGCGCCGGAGTGTAAGCGACGGAAACATTGAGGCGACCCAAGAGGCCGCTGGGCTAAAAGGTATTGTGATCATTGCTATTTCTATTATTAGCACTGTTATTTTCTGTCTCGCATCACACTGACAAATAAAAGTAATAATAAAAAAAGCAAATTTAAGTAATGAATAATAAAGAAATAAAGAAATCTGCGGGAAAAATTGTAATTATTAGTAGTTATTATAGCTGTTGTTTTACTACTACTACTACTACTACTACTACTACTACTACTACAGGTGCGTCTGGTGAGGAGCGGATTCTTACACTTGCACTGACACAACACGCGCTGCTACAACACAGAATGGAGGAACTTCTGACGCAAACAGGAAGGTGTCAAGCCCAGGTGAGATAGTAGTAGTAGTAGTAGTAGTAGTAGTAGTAGTAGTAGTAGTAGTAGAGAAGGGGAAGCGGTGTTGTATTGAATAAATTTAACATTCTTTTATTAAACACAGGTGGAGGCGCTGCGGGAGGACAAGGAGGAGCTGAAGAGGGAAATTCAAGCCACGAAGGAGCGAATGACGACAAAAAACAAAGATTTAGGCTCGTCGACACATGAATTTCCCGCCAAAAGTGACCATGGTTGCAAATGTAAACAAACTGACTCTGACGCACCCAAAAGGACTGCAATGCTCTCTACCACTGCTACTATCGATACTACTACTGCAATAACTGTCCTCACTGCTCCGCCTGGTTCTCCTGAGTCTACTACTATCACTAATGGCAGGAATAGTAGCACTGGGCGGATAGTAGACCGTGTTTCTGGTGGAGCGGTGACTGAGACTACTTCTATTACAATTATTCCGACTACTACTGCTGCTACTACTATTGCTACTACTACTACTGAGAGTGTGGTCGTGCTTGGATCTGGTGTAAGGTAAGTACTATTTGTGATACTACTACTACTATTACTACTACAACTACTACTACAACTACTACTACTACTACTACTTCTACTAATTATATTGCTGCTATTACTTCTGTTCTACTGCTACTACTACTACTACTACTACTACTACTACTACTACTACTACTCAAAGGAGACCATGTAGCCAGCTGTCATTCATTATATACTGACACAACTAGCTCTCCTTAACAGGTGATCTTGGAACCTCAGGGAAAACAACATGCAGCAAATGAGTTGGAATGGCTAGAACCAGAGGATGGGGGTGTGCGTCCAGGGAGTTGAGGAGTGCCACTGCTTCAACTGATGTGTGGGACCTTGAGGCAGAGGGTCCACCAGGTGTGTGTGTGTGTGTGTGTGTGTGTGTGTGTGTGTGTGTGTGTGTGTGTGTGTGTGTGTGAGAATGTTTTCCTACTTGTGGTGAATGGTAAGGAAAAAGAGTGTGTGGTGGTGTGTGGTGTGGCCTTGTTTGTGGCAGATGCATTGGGGAGTGTGTGGTGGTGTGTGGTGTGACCTTGCTTGTGGCAGATGCATTGGGGAGTGTGTGGTGGTGTGTGGTGTGACCTTGCTTGTGGCAGATGCACTGGGGAGTGTGTGGTGGTGTGTGGTGTGACCTTAGTAACTTAACTTCTTAGTAACTTGTTTGATAATGGACTCCCTTGAAAACTGATGACAAAAATAGAATGCTAGGTATAGAAAATGCGCCCAGATTATTAGTATGAAATATCTGGGGATTAATTCGCTAGCAAACTAACACTAGACAAGAAACGTGACACGGAAAAAGAGAAGTTTGAAAAGTGTGACAGTATGAGAGCTGCCGAGGTTTAGTAGGTGAGTGGGTGGGCGCGGCCGTGACAGTGCGTGTGTGTGTGCGTGGGCTGAGAGTCCGTGCGTGTGTGTGGGCGTGAGAGTCCGTGCGTGAGCGTGGGCGTGAGAGTGCGCGTGCGTTGGCGTGAGAGTGCATGTGGATGTGCGTGGGAGAGTGCGTGGGCGTGGGCGTGAGAGAGCGTGTGCGTGCGTGGGCGTAGGCGTGCGAGTGTGTGTGTGCGTGGGCGTGAGTGCGTGTGCGTGCGTGGGCGTGGGCGTCCGAGACTGTGTGTGCGTGGGCGTGAGTGCGTATGTGTGTCCATGGGCGTGAGAGTGCGTGTGCGTGAGAGTGCGTGGGCGTGAGAATGCGTGTGCGTGAGAGTGCGTGGGCGTGCGGGTGTTTGTGCATGGGCGTGAGTGCGAGTGCGTGCGTGGGCGTGAGAGTGCGTGTGCGTGCGTGGGCGTGAGTGCATGTGCGTGAGTACGTGGACGTGCGAGTACGTGTGTGCATGGGCGTGAGTGCGAGAGCGTGCGTGGGCGTGAGAGTGCGTCTGCGTGGGCGTGATTGCGTGTGCGTGCGTGGGCATGAGAGTGTGTGTGCGTGCGTGGGCGTGAGTGGGTGTGCTAGGGCGTGGGCACTAGTGCGTGTGCATACGTGGGCACGAGAGTGCGTATGCGTGGGTGTGAGTGCGTGTGCGTGCGTGGGTGTGAGAGTGCGTGTGCGTGAGACGTGAGCGTGCGAGTGTGTGTGTGCGTGGACGTGAATGCGTGCGTGGGCGTGGGCGTGCGAGTGTGTGCGTGGACGTGAGAGTGCGTGTGCGTGGGCCTGAGTGTGTGTGCGTGTGCGTGAGTGCGTGTGTGTGAGTGAGTGGGCGTGTGCGTAAATGTGCGTGCGTTTGCATGAGTGCGTGTGCGTGGGCGTGAGTGCGTGTTCGTAGGAGTGAGAGTGAGTGCGTGGGCGTGAGAGCGCGTGTGCGTGCGTGGGCGCGAGTGCGTGGGCATCAGAGTGCGTGTGCGTGCGTGGGCGTGAGTGCGTGGGCGTGCGAGTGTGTGTGTGTGCGTGGGCGTGAGTGCGTATGCGTGCTTGGGTGTGGGCGTGTGTGTGTGTGTGTGTGTGTGTGCGTGGGCGTGAGTGCGTGTACGTGGGTAGGCGTGAGAGTTCGTGTGCCTGTGCGTGAGTGGGCGTGATAATGCGTGCGTGTGCGTGAGAGTGCGTGTGGGTGAGAGTGCGTGTGCGTGTGCGTGAGAATGCGTGTGCGTGAGTGCGTGGACGTGTGCGTAAGTGTGCGTGACTGCGTGTGCGTGTGCGTGAGAGTGCGTGTGCGTGCGTGGGCGTGAGTGCGTGTGCGTGAGAGTGCGTGCGTGGGCATGAGTGTGTGCGTGGGCGTGAAAGTGTGTGCGTGTGAGTGGGCGTGAGAGTGTGTACGTGGATGTGAGAGTGCGAGCGTGAGCATGGGCGTGTGAGTGCGTGTGCGTGAGAGTGCATGTGCATGAGTGCGTGGGCGTGACAAACAAACAAACAAACAAAACACGCGGAAGACAAAATAATGAGGCCCCCCGCGGCAGAAGAGTACTAAGCGCCATCGGGAGCAAAATGGCGTTTTTTGCCTCATCAGGTGCTCCAAGGCTTAATGCGCATTTTGGTGGAGATAGTATACTTTTTCCACCATGTTAACAAGGTTCAATTTCCCGTTGTTTGCAAAGTATTTTTTTCCTTAGCGACTAGGTGTTGACTCGGTGTTGGAAGTCGCCCGTGCAGAAGCGTACTATCTCCATCCAGCCAATGAGAGACCGCGGAGTGCTGTGACGTCAGAGCGCTGAGCCAATGAGAGCGCCGTATCTTCTCCCGCCTCAGCCCCGCTCTGCCTCAATCTAGTTGCATTGTGGAAGAGAGTATTCCTCCATTCTCACGTCCCATTATTGCGTTGATTATTCACCCATAATGGAATTATCAGACGTTGATAGCCCTCCTACCTCTCCTGATGTTGCTGGCCCCTCAGCAGGTCGCAAACGCCAGCGAACACCAGCAAGACACAAGCGTGCTGTGGCCAAGGAAAAAAGAAACAAAGGAGAACCTTATACCAGCCCTGCCAGCCACCGTGCTATGCCCCAGCGAGTGATTGGGGCAGCATGCAGGGATGGATGTTTCTCAAAGGTAACAATGCCTGGTGTGCAGGCCATTTTCTCTGCTTTTTGGGCAATTGGGGACTACAATCTTCAAAATGCCTACATCCAGAAGATGGTAGCAATAATGCCCATTGCTCGTAAACGAACGGCTGCCGAAGTCAGCAGACGCTCGATATCACGGGCGTACCAAGTTACTTACAACAACGTAACCACGAAAGTGTGCTTTTCTGGGTTCATGGCCATGCACGGCATCTCAAAGAGGCGGATAGACAATGCCCTCCGCAAAATGACCCACACCTCTGTTCCCGTGCCTGACCAACGCGGCCGCCATACCCCTGCCAACAAGATTGTGGGCGAGAGAGCAGAGCATGTCAAGGAGCACATTCGTCTTTTACCTGCCATGACGAGCCACTACAGCAGGGCAAAGGCTCCCAACAGGCTTTACCTGGACAGCACGCTCACCATCAGGAAGCTGTATGACATGTACCTGTCATGGATGGCCCAAACCTATCCACAGGAGTCACGGGTAACATTCCATTATTACAGTGACGTATTTAGAAAGGATTTCAATATCAGCTTCGCGCCACCCAAGGTAGACACGTGTACCACCTGTGACACAATTAACATGACGATCACCAACGCCACCACCGACGGAGAGAAGCTGGCCCAACAAGCAAAATTGGATGAACACTTGAAGGAGGCAAGAGCAGCACAGGATTTCGTGAAACGCCTCAAGAATGATAATGATGAAAACACCAGCACGTCACCAAACGAAGGCCACCAGGCACCACCTTCAGAGACTGTCGCAAACTCCTCTTTCGTCTAGCATACCCCCAGGGTTACCTTGTGAAGTCTGATTATGAGCCTGACGACAATAACATCATCAAAGTCAGGCTGCAGAAGGGACGGGCAGCCTGGTCCCACCAGCTGTTTGACCTCTCCACTCAACCACTCCCCCAGAAGTACACAAGCCCCATAGCCCTCAGACCTGAGAAAGTGCGTGACCTACAATCTCTCCTCGCACTCATGCCCCAAAATGCCCATCCATTCTACCGGTCCATCATCGACGCCCAAGCAGGTGATGTCAATAGCACTCAAGATGATGGTGAACACGACAACTTGGATGAACTGTTGGAGTACGAATCGTAAAGGCATTGAGGGGTGGGGGGGAGGGGGGAAGTGTGTAATAAACAATGAAAGTTAGTGATACCTGTAATAAAGAAAGGGAAAGTTAGTGTTACCTCAAGATTGTGTGAAGTGAGAAGTGCAAGATACCAAGACACCAATATCATTGAACATAGCTGAGTAAAAACTAAAAAAAAAAAAAAAAAAAGAAATACGAATCAATAATGGAAATGTTTATTTTTTTCCAGATGATGATTTTTTTATTTCCTCTGTTTTAATGTCATGTTATAGGTGTGTTTCAGGGCTTTAATTTGGTGTATATAACTTTACTCTAGCTTTATTGTACGGCTATTGACATTTTCGTAAAAGTTACAAAACTTTGACCTTCATTTCTGGCGAATATTGATTTTGGCACTTAGTACTCTTCTGCCGCGGGGGGCCTCATATATATTTGTGAAGAATGCAACAAACTGACAAACAAACAAATAAAAGAAAAGGAAAAGGAGGAAGAGAGAGAGAGAGAGAGAGAGAGATGGGAGGAAATTTAACCAGAATGTGTTTGAAGTGGCGTCCTGTGATCTGATTAACACGGGGATCACTGCTCTCCTACACCCTCAAGGACATCCATGACGACGAGGTGAGACACAGAGAGACCGAGAGGGGCTGCGAGAGGATATATATATATATATATATATATATATATATATATATATATATATATATATATATATATATATATATATATATATATATATACACACACACACACACACACACACAACGTGGCACTCGGTGACACGCCTGAACCTCCACCAGCTTAAGATTTGCCTTCAGATCCTGCCTTCGCTTTGTAATAGGTCTTAAATACCTCCAGAATCCCACGCAAGCTTTAATTCCTGATTAGATGAAGGTGATAAGGTGTTTTAATAGTAGTATTCACTTAAAAATCAGATGAAAAATGGCCATAGACAAACATTTAAGAAGTTGTGTATAAGAGAATTCAGTTCTGTTACTTAGAGATTCTGAATCTATTGTGTCCAATAATTTACTTGAAAAGCAGTGCATTAAGAACATAAAATACTTAGCCTTAACTAAATATAATAAAACACTTTAAAAACACCTAAAAACACGTGAAGCAGGTATAAAACATGTGAAATAATCTTAAACCAACGGGATCAATAAGTCTAGCATAGGTTTCAGCCGAGAATTAAATATAAAACACTCAAAACACATTAAAACACATGGATTAAATACTGGAAGCCCTCATATTTAACTAAACATACTAAAACACCGAGAAAAACGAGAAATGAGCTAAAAAAACAACAGGATCAAGAATTCTTTCATTGGTTTTATCCGAAGATTCAGTCATCTATTGCGTCGCTTTGTTAAGGGACGACTCAAAGGAGGCGAGGAGGAAGTACAGCAAGGTGGTGTGGGGATTTGTCACCTCTGGACCAAATGAGGCTCTTGTCATATCGAGTATGTATGGTGGGTGAAATACAGCGGGAAGTTAGTTAAATATGAAGAAGTGTGTGATTGAATGGGCGTTACTTCTGCTTCCCCGGATTCGTATACAGATATATGTATTTTGTATTTTTTGTCTTTATGTTTGATCGCATTGTTTGTGTGTGTCTTCTGATGGAGGAAGGAATGGGGGATGTATGGGGAAAGTATGGTGGATGAAATAAAGCGGTAAGTTACTTAAATATCAAGAAAAAAAGGAGGGTGCGCGTGTATGGGAGTGTGTGTGTGTGTGTGTGTGTGTGTGTGTATGTATCCGGTCATTATTTTTTGTGATTTTCATGTCTTTCTTCAGTCTTATTGCACTGTTTGTTTGTGTCTACTGATGGGGGAAGAAATGGGGGGTGTATGGGTGAAATATGGTTGATGAAATAAAGCGGAAACTTACTTAAATATGGAGAAATATAGAAGTGTGTGTGTGTGTGTGTGTGTGTGTGTGTTTTGGGTGACTGGCTACCGCGTGTCATATCCTCTTACGTTTTTTTTTTCGTTTTTTTTTTTTTTAGCTTGTTGTTGTTT
>NW_026973672.1:577500-587500 GCF_035594125.1 Scylla paramamosain
AGAAGAGGGGATAGTTGTCTGGAAGATTGTGTCGAGTTGATAGATGGAGGAATTGAGTTTTTGAGGCATTGAACAATACCAAGTTTGCTCTGCCCCAATCAGAAATTTTAGAAAGATCAGAAGTCAGGCGTTCTGTGGCTTCCCTGCGTGATATGTTTACCTCCTGAAGGGTTGGACGTCTATGAAAAGACGTGGAAAAGTGCAGGGTGGTATCATCAGCATAGGAGTGGATAGGACAAGAAGTTTGGTTTAGAAGATCATTAATGAATAATAAGAAGAGAGTGGGTGACAGGACAGAACCCTGAGGAACACCACTGTTAATAGATTTAGGAGAAGAACAGTGACCGTCTACCACAGCAGCAATAGAACGGTCAGAAAGGAAACTTGAGATGAAGTTACAGAGAGAAGGATAGAAACCATAGGAGGGTAGTTTGGAAATCAAAGCTTTGTGCCAGACTCTATCAAAGGCTTTTGATATGTCCAAGGCAACAGCAAAAGTTTCACCAAAGTCTCTAAAAGAGGATGACCAAGACTCAGTAAGGAAAGCCAGAAGATCACCAGTAGAGCGGCCTTGACGGAACCCATACTGGCGATCAGATAGAAGGTTGTGAAGTGATAGATGTTTAAGAATCTTCCTGTTGAGGATAGATTCAAAAACTTTAGATAAGCAGGAAATTAAAGCAATAAGACGGTAGTTTGAGGGATTAGAGCGGTCACCCTTTTTAGGAACAGGTTGAATGTAGGCAAACTTCCAGCAAGAAGGAAAGGTAGATGTTGACAGACACAGCTGAAAGAGTTTGACTAGGCAAGGTGCAAGCACGGAGGCACAGTTTCGGAGAACAATAGGAGGGACCCCATCAGGTCCATAAGCCTTCCGAGGGTTTAGGCCAGCGAGGGCATGGAAAACATCATTACGAAGAATTTTAATACGTGGCATGAAGTAGTCAGAGGGTGGAGGAGAGGGAGGAACAAGCCCAGAATCGTCCAAGGTAGAGTTTTTAGCAAAGGTTTGAGCAAAGAGTTCAGCTTTAGAAATAGATGTGATAGCAGTGGTGCCATCTGGTTGAAGTAGAGGAGGGAAAGAAGAAGAAGCAAAGTTATTGGAGATATTTTTGGCTAGATGCCAGAAATCACGAGGGGAGTTAGATCTTGAAAGGTTTTGACATTTTCTGTTAATGAAGGAGTTTTTGGCTAGTTGGAGAACAGACTTGGCATGGTTCCGGGCAGAAATATAAAGTGCATGAGATTCTGGTGAAGGAAGGCTTAAGTACCTTTTGTGGGCCACCTCTCTATCATGTATAGCACGAGAACAAGCTGTGTTAAACCAAGGTTTAGAAGGTTTAGGACGAGAAAAAGAGTGAGGAATATACGCCTCCATGCCAGACACTATCACCTCTGTTATGCGGTCAGCACACAAAGACGGCTCTCTGACACGGAAGCAGTAGTCATTCCAAGGAAAATCAGCAAAATACCTCCTCAGGTCCCCCCAACTAGCAGAGGCAAAACGCCAGAGGCACCTTCGCTTAGGGGGATCCTGAGGAGGGATTGGAGTGATAGGACAAGATAAAGATATGAGATTGTGATCGGAGGAGCCCAACAGAGAAGAAAGGGTGACAGCATAAGCAGAAGGATTAGAGGTCAGGAAAAGGTCAAGAATGTTGGGCGTATCTCCAAGACGGTCAGGAATACGAGTAAGGTGTTGCACCAATTGCTCTAGGTCATGGAGGATAGCAAAGTTGTAGGCTAGTTCACCAGGATGGTCAGTGAAGGGAGAGGAAAGCCAAAGCTGGTGGTGAACATTGAAGTCTCCAAGAATGGAGATCTCTGCAAAAGGGAAGAGATCAGAGTCTTTTCTTGCTGTCAATACAAATAATAACAAATAACACAACCATTATATTCCCCTTTTACAAAAATAAGTAAATAAATAAATAGATACATAAAATAATAAAATAAGTAATAGTTCCACCTTGCCTATCATTAAAAATCAATAAACAAGGAAATGTAAGCACACTCCACCTACACAAATAAATACCCAAGCTTCACTTGCCTCACACACCAACACACACACACACACACACACACACACACACACACACTTGGGCACCCAAACTTTAACTGTGAGAAGCTTCAACTCACCTCCCAGGCAACAGCCACACACCCCGACACCCTAACCCACATTCAGGGACTCGGGGTGCACCAGGATGGGCTGGGAGGACCTGAAGACGCAGCCGTAGCATGAATGTACCCTAACACAGCCCTGGAAGCTCAGGACGTACCAGGGAGAGACTGTGAACGCGGCATTCTCATTCTAACGGCCTGTTTTCATGTTGAAGCAGAAGGGTTTCTTCAGAGTGGCTGTCTTGACGACCTGAAAGCCTTCCTTGCTGCCAGAAGTGGAGGACTTCCAGTAATTAGGGCTGTAAATGGGCAGCCACAAGCCCCTTCACACTCCAGGGGCCTCCCAAACTGACCGTGGACGGCAGGGTGACCGAGGGGCCGGGGCGTGCCGTGACAAGACCTGAGGGAAGCGGGGGGTGGTGTTAGACTGGTGGTGGGGACATTAGGGCACAAGGGAATTGGGAGTGGCTTAGTACATTAAAGAGGAATGGTATTTGGGGAGGCTATGAGATACAAGTTAATAAATACAAGTGAACACAAGTGAATACCAGTGAATATCTAACTAAATTTTACATAATAAGAGCTTTAAATCCTGACAAACTTGAATTTAGGGATACAACTCAGGAAGGTTATGCAATACAGGGTAATATAAGTGAATACAAGTAAATTTCACACAACAGCAGACCTTTCAATCCTCACTAAGTTCTAACCTAACTATACAATTGAGAGGGAAAAATTTCTTGTATCAAAAGGAAAGAGAAGGAAGGTGTGATCGAGTTCCTCGTCTGTAGGCTGATTTGTTCCTCCTCTTCCTCCTTATTTCCCTTATTTCTTGTCCTCTTCCTCTTCCTCCTCTTACTGCTAGTCTTGTCTCCTTCCATCATTCATCTCTTCTTTCCCTCACTGCCTCTTTATCTTACAAAATTCCTATTCCTGTCTTCCACCTTTATCACCTCTCCTCCTCCTCCTCCTCCTCCACAGAGACACTCACTGACATAGTACTCCACAGCCTCTATGTCCCTGCAGAAGTGCTCCAGGTCAGCCGCCAGTTTGGGGTCACCAGCCAGGTCAAGGAAGGAGGTGAAGGGCTGCATGCTAAACCTCCTGCGGTACGTGTAGAGCCCCTGGAACCTCAGCTGGCGGCCGTTTTCATTCACCTCCTCCAGCACTGGGTAGAGAGCGTGTGTGTGGTTCCTTGATGTCAGCTGTGAAGGGAGAGAGAGAGTGTGTGAGTGGTGGTGTGCTTGGTAGGGCAGAGGGAGTCATACATGTGTGTCTGGGAGGTACTGTGCATCTCCTGTTTATCTAACCATCCATCCATTCATCCACCTTACTGCTCACCTCTCTCACTCACTCCACCCTTCTAATTTCAAACTTGCCTTCCAAAACAAACCTTCACTTCCATTTCCTCCACCTTACCAAAATATTTCATTATCTAACCTTCCATCTTACTAGTCACCTCTCTCTCTCTCTCTCTCTCCCTCTCTCTCCTCACTGATGACAATGATGACAGTAAGGCGGACAGTCTGGTAGAGGCAGTTGTCATCCCAAGATTTGGGTGAGTCTTGAGCAGCTCGTCACACACACAGTTGTGCTCCCTCATCCAGATGGTGGAGTATGCCTGCAGGAGGAAAGGTGGACTTACTGGTGGGGAAAACAGATGAAGGTACTTGTGGGGAAGTGAAAGGCTGGATAGGGAGGAACAAACAGTGACAGGGAAATTTAAAAGCTGGATAGGAATAAAGAAAGACTGACAATAAGAAATTGACAGGGAAATTATTTTAAAGGCTGGATAGGAATAAAGAAAGACTGACAGAAAATTTAAAGCAATGACCTTAAGGAAAATTTTACGGGGAAATTTTAAATCCCGAGGGAAGAGAAAACAAGACTTACTTGCTGGGAAATTAATACGTAAGAAGAAAAGTGTCTTGAAACCTCCCATGTGAAAGTGTTCAGGGTGGAAGAAGGAGGAAATACAGAAGCAAGCAGGGAGTTTCAGAGTTTACCAATGAAAGAGATGAATGAGAATACTGGTTAACTCTTGTATTTGGGAAGTGGACAGAATAGGGGTGAGAAATAAGTGCAGTGAATTGAAACCACAAAGAGAAGGAAATACAGAAGCAGGGAGGGAGTTCCAGAGTTTGCCAGTGAAAGGGATGAATGTCTGAGAACACTGCTTAACTCTTGCACTAAGGAGGTGGACAGAATAAGGTGAGAAAAGGAGAGGAAAAACACCAAAAAAATACCTGCAATACTCACCCGAACATACCCAAAACACGCTTAAAACAAACAAACAAACAAACAAAAAAAAAACTCAACACCCCATAACACCCCAATATACCGACAAAACTCACCCCAAACACTCAAAACACCCAAAACACACTCTTAAATACCCCAAAATACCCAAAACTCATCCAAACAAACTAAAAACATTTAAAATAAACCCCAAACACCCTACACCACTCCAAAACTCATCAAACACACTCAAAACATCCCACAACACCACAGAAAGCACCCCATACACACCCTAACACAAACAAAACTACCTGCTCACACACACACACACACACACACACACACACACACACACATCAAAATTCACCAAATTCTATTCAATGAAATTTTTCTTTCTATTCAATGAAATTTTGCTCATACCTCAAATTCTCTCTCTCTCTCTCTCTCTCTCTCTCTCTCTCTCTCTCTCTCTCTCTCTCATAAGAACATAAGAACATAAGAAATAAGGGAAGCTGCAAGAAGCGACCAGGCTTACACGTGGCAGTCCCTGTATGAAACACTCCTACCTATTTCCATCTGTTATCCCCATCCATACACTTGTCTAATCTTCTCTTAAAGCTCTCTAGTGTCCTGGCACTAACTACATGATTACTGAGTCCGTTCCACTCATCTACCACTCTATTTGAGAACCAATTTTTTCCTATCTCCTTCCTAAACCTAAATTTTTCAAGCTTGAACCCGTTATTTCTTGTTCTACCTTGGTTGCTGATCCTAAGAATTTTGCTTACATCTCCCTTGTTATAACCCTTATACCACTTAAAGACTTCTATCAGGTCCCCTCTTAACCTACGTCTCTCTAGAGAATGTAAATTTAACCGCTTCAACCTCGCTTCGTAAGGAATACTCCTCATCCCCTGAATCCTTTTAGTCATTCTCCTCTGTACTGATTCTAATAGACCTATATCTTTCCTGTAATGTGGGGACCAGAACTGCACAGCGTAGTCTAGATGAGGTCTGACCAGCGCCAAGTATAACTTTAATATTACTTCCTTTAATATTTACTTTAATATTATCTATCTATCTATTATTATATCTACTTTAATATTACTCTCTCTCTCTCTCTCTCTCTCTCTCTCTCTCTCTCTCTCTCTCTCTCTCTCTCTACCAAAATATTCTCCTTTATAAATACACAAAAATTTAAGTGGACAGAGAGAGAGAGAGAGAGAGAGAGAGAGAGAGAGAGAGAGAGAGAGAGAGAGAGAGAGAGAATGAAAAAAAATAAATATACCTACGATTTTATACTTTAATAAATTAAATAAAAAAATAATAAAATGATGATGATGATGATGATAGTAGTAGTAGTAGTTGTTGTTGTTGTTTTTGTTGTTGTTGTATCATTATTTACAGTTCATAATATTTTTACAATGCGTACTGAAATTTCTCTGTCTCTCTCTCTGTGTTCTCCTGACACAAATTGTTCTGTACATAATGGCGGTGTTGTTGCATTCCCGTGTGTTGCTGTCTGTTAATGTGGCTGCGCGTTGCATGATGCATGACAGAGAGAGAGAGAGAGAGAGAGAGAGAGAGAGAGAGAGAGAGAGAGAGAGAGAGAGAGAGAGAGAGAGAGAGACTTGGTCACTTAGCAATGCCTGTGTGATGGTCTGTGTGAAAGTGCTTGTCTGAAAGTGATGGTGACTGAAACGACCTTTTCTGGGTCACCTGTGGGTGGGACAGGGAGAAGGGGGGGAATGGAGGAGGAGGAGGAAGTGTATTTGTTTATTTGTTTAGGCCTTCAGGTGATCATACCCATAGAAGACCGTCCACACGCACGCACGCACACACACACTGGCTGTCTCAAAACACCCACACATTCACGCGACCATCTCAAACACCCTCACACATCAAAATATCCACACACCAATCCATATATGCACTCAACCATCCACGCCCACACCTCATCCACTTGGCTATCTCAAATACTCACACACTCATCCGCACAGCAATCCTAAGTATCCACATAACCACCCCCACACACCTATTCACGCCCACACCTACCGGCTTCTCACCTAAACTGCTAATATCCACCACCTTCACCACCACCACTTTCTTAATCATCCACACTTCCACACACATTCCACCTGATGTAACGTATTAAATGTGGTACTCACGCGTATGTGTGTGTTCGTGCGTCCTGGCAGGGAGTGACAGTGAGGGGTGCCCTTGCGTCCGTGTCTCCGTGCGGCTGATGAGAGAGAGAGAGAGAGAGTGAGAGTGAGGGGGAAGAGGCGCAGTGTAGGTTCACGAAGCCGAGCCACTCACGCTGTCTCGAAAACACAGGAAGGTGATTCTTTCTCTCATTTCCTGCAAAGTTAGGGTGAAGTTAAGTTTGATTTAGTGTGATGTAATGTTAAGTTAGTTTTGTAGGTCGTGTTACCTGTATTTCACGTCCGTAACAAACACACAACAAACATTTCATTTAGTGTGGAAACACTTGAATCTTTAACTGGTCGTCTCTCGTTGTCCAGCCAAGGTAAAGTTACAGTGGGTTTGTTATCACATTGCCTGTATTTCAAGTCGATATTACCACCACACACTGTGCCACCAACATTTCAGTTCTTAACTCCTTCCTTCCTTTTTCATGTCGCTTGTTTCCCTGCAAAGTTAATTTCAAGTCAATCTGTTATATTATATGTATTCAAAGTGATATCCATACACACACACACACACACACACACACACATACCCATAACACTCAAATTATTGTACTGAGAATCTGCTACACACACCAAACAATATAACAAACAAGCCAGTTTTCACATAGGTACTATAATGCTATCTATCTGTCTGTCTATCTATCTATCTATGTATATGTAATCGTACTGTTGACATAATGGATATAACAATGAAGCCTGTATAGCATATCACCTAAAATTATACTTATACATAATTAAAAGTTATTGCATTATCTACACAACAAGCGATATTGCATTATAAATATATGACCTTGTGTTGTTAAACCGTAAGGTGTGTGTGTGTGTGTGTGTGTGTGTGTGTGTGTGTGTGTGTGTGTGTGTGTGTACAAACAAAGGCCATCACTCAAGTTAAGGCTGAAAACAGACAAAATATAGCAGGTACTTGAGCAGAATGGATGTACAGAGTCATTAACACACACACACACACACACACACACACACTGACTGACAGACTTACTGACTGATTAAAGATGCCACTAGTCACCTGGTTAACACACACACACACACACACACACACACACACACACACACACACACACACACAGCCCCAAGTGTTTTTTTTTTATTATTATTTTGCCGGATGTAAAAAAAAAATCCTGATTTTTACAAAATTTATTATACATGTAAGAAATTAAGTTGAAAATGTTTATTTTGCACACGATGAGGAAATACACTTAATGATTGTCATGCTAAACATGTATGTATGTATGTATGTATGTATGTATGTGTGTATGTATGTATCTAAATATGATATGATAGTACGTGTGTGTGTGTGTGTGTGTGTGTGTGTGTGTGTGTGTGTGTGTGTGTGTGTGTGTGTGTTAGTGCATCATCCCAGGGTTCACAAAACTGACCCAAGTCAGGAACCACCATAAATAAACGAGACTGCTATTGTATAACCTATCATAAAAAGATCATTGTAGTAGTAGTAGTAGTAGTAGTAGTAGTAGTAGTAGTAGTAGTAGTAGTAGTAGTAGTAGTACTTTCACCACCGTACCGCTAGGGCTTTGGGGAGCGGCGCCTCCCTCCCCCCACCACTGCAAGACCACGAGACAGTCGGGTGGGGGGCTGGGGGCAGGGGTGTCCAAAGCTCACAGTGGCGGGTGGAGGAGAGGGAAGGATACTCACCTCGCGGATAGGGGGAGCGGGGTCCTCGGGGGATGGGGGCGATTACTGAATTGGGCTGGGGGGCGCCGGGGGGGGGGGGGTAGGAGTGCCCCATGTAGTAGCCCCAGGACTTGCCGCTCTGTGCGGGGTACAGAAAGAGAGAAGCACGTTATACAGCTGCTGGTAGAAGTAGTAGTAGTAGTAGTAGTAGTAGTAGTAGTAGTAGTAGTAGTAGTAGTAGTAGTAGTAGGCCTTGATTCATTCATATTTCCACTCTTCACTAAACATTCATTCACACATTCCCTATCATTTCCATTCACCACCACCACCACCACCACTACAAGTCAACATCATCGTGCTCTACTCTTTCACAATCTTTCTCAACCTTTCACCTTCAGCATCATTAATTTCTCTTTCTCTTGGATCCTCCTGCTCCACTTCCTCTCTAATCTTTATATTTTTTTTTCATTAAAGTATTTTCTAATATACGTATCTTTTTCTTCCTGTTCTTCCTCCCTCTCCTCCTCCTTATCGCAAGAAAGTGATTCCTATAAAGTTGTTTTCACGCCTCCAGGCGGTGTGTCACACGCACTTTTTCCGTCAACTTTTTCCATCGTTTGCCTGAAAATCGTGGATATCTTGGCTGCGGCCTGTCACACACACAAACGGTGTTTCATCTGAAACTTTCGGTCGGCACAGACCAAGGAGTGTAAACAAACATGGAGTCCACGCTGCGGCAAAGATACGCTGCTCTGAAACTAATACTATGTACTATGAGACACAGTATTGGAGGGCACAGGTGACTGTGTTGTGAGCCGCTCTTTTCAGGCCTTTCTTCATACAAGATTCATCCTTGTGGTCCCAGAGGCACTTATGGCTCCTGATGCTTCCACAAGGAACTCCTCTGAAAGGCGTGTCCAGCTTGGATGTGGTTTTCCTTCCATGACGAGGCGTTAGAGGTGGTAATAACGCTCTGTGAGACAGCTTGAAGCCACGCGGAAAGTCTCGGTCTTGGTCTTGGAAATGTAAACAAAGGCGGAAATTTGAGGCAGGCGGAAACAATCCTGATCGTCTGACGAATTCCTGCGATAACTTCGTGCGGATCGATGAAAAATAGACGGAAATCACATTAATCGACGCAAAAAAGTGCCAGTGTGACACTGAGCCTTTACTATATCCATTCTCTCTCTCTCTCTCTCTCTCTCTCTCTCTCTCTCTCTCTCTCTCTCTCTCTCTCTCTCTCTCTCTCCTCTCTCTCTCTCTCTCTCTCTCTCTCTCTCATATACAGGGATGATGATGATGATGATGATACAGAGAGAGAGAGAGAGAGAGAGAGAGAGAGAGAGAGAGAGAGAGAGAATTAGTCATGTTGACGGACGTGAAAAGTGATGGAGGAGGAGGAGGAGGAAGAGACAAGAGAAAATAAATATACAACAACAACAACAATAATAATAATAACAATAATAATAATAATAATAATAATAATAATAATAATAATAATAATAACACCAAGCTATAACCACGTGACACCAATCAGCTGTTTGGGTCACGTGATCTACCCACTCTCCTCCCCTCCCCTCACCCTCCTCCTCTTCCCTCCCCTCCTCACGCTCTCATATCCCACCCCACCCACTAATCACCCCCCCTCTCTCTCTCTCTCCCCCTCTCTCTCTCTCTCTCTCTCTCTCTCTCTCTCTCTCGTTAGGCCTAACAAATTTACTGCGTATTTCACTGACGAGAGAGGGTGGTGGTGGTGGTGGTGGTACTAGTAGTAGTAGTAGTAGTAG
>NW_026973672.1:592500-630000 GCF_035594125.1 Scylla paramamosain
AATAAAAGAAACACACATACTACACATGCACAAAAACATACATATAAAATAAAAATAAAAATAAAATAAAAATACAATAAAATAAGATAAAAGTATAAAATAAAGATATATTAGCGAGTAAAATTTTCTTGAATAGATGACGATAAAATCCTCAGTCTGGCTTAAACATTATCTGCTAGCAGAAATTTCTCAATTCTAGCCTTAAAAGTGTTAAGAGAGGGTGCCTGGGTTAGGCGAGGTGGGAGCGCGTTCCACAGCTTGGCTCCTCGTACAGCAGTGCGCCTGTCTCCACTGTGTGTTTTTGTGTGTGGCACGTACAGGCTGTGCCTCTGTCTGGTGATGCTGCTAGTAACAGCTTGTCTACTGCTTAATGATAAAAACCATTCTGGGTAAAATCCTCGTAAAGCTTTAAAAATAGTTATACCTACTTGAAATACATGTTTCTGCTTTATTTTTAGCCATTTCAGTTCCCTGATAAATGGAGATATATGATCATATTTCCTTACTCCTCCCACTGCAACCCTTGCTGCAAAATTTTGCACTTTCTGCACATTAGATATTACAGTGTCACTTGCAGTTCCCCATATCCTAATGCAATACTCAATTAAGCTAAGAACGAGTGTCTGTACAATAATGACCCTGGTTTGTTTATCTAAGCTGTCACCTATTCTGCTGATATACATTAAAATACCAATAGCTTTCTTATTTAACTCATTAGTATGGACATCAAAGAGCATAAAGCGGTCAATATAGACTCCTAAGTTTTTTACGTGTTTACTTGGGTATATGATGTTCCCATTAAAGTTGATCGTTGTGGTAGGTGGAATTTTAGATAATAGCTGACTGTTTCCTATAAAAATACACTGAGTTTTAGAGGAGTTGAACATCAAACCATTTTTCAAAAAATAATCTCGACATTTCTCATGAGTGTCCTCAGTGTATTTCACAATTTGATTAATATCTTCAATAGTTCCCGAATGCAAAAATTGTGTGTCGTCAGCATATTGTATCAGGAAACAATCAACATGTTCATATAAGTCATTGACATAGATGCCAAATAAAATTGGTCCCAGGATCGAGCCTTGTGGGACCCCATAGCAAGTAGTTTTCTTTTTAGATATATTGTTTTCTAGACGAACTGACATACTTCTATTCATCAAATAATTATCAAACCAAAAGCAGTCAATATTTAATAGAGAGCACTTATTTAGAAGGAATTTATG
Organism: Scylla paramamosain; assembly: GCF_035594125.1. Lineage (NCBI taxonomy): Eukaryota > Metazoa > Arthropoda > Malacostraca > Decapoda > Portunidae > Scylla > Scylla paramamosain. The sequence goes on from NW_026973672.1 coordinate 593,724, forward strand.
GTTGACTGTGTCAAATGCTTTGGAGAGGTCACACAAGGTTAACAGAGATACTTTCTTGTTGTCCATATTTGCATACAATGCATCTGTGACGCTAGTGAGGGCCGTTTCAGTAGATAGTTTGGGTCGAAAGCCATGTTGACTCTTAGACAATAAATCATTAGATTCTAAGTAAAATGACAGCTGTTTAGCAACAATTTTTTCCAGTACTTTAGATATGATAGGTAGTATAGATACTGGTCTATAATTATTCACACTATCAGAGTCACCGTTCTTATATATTGGGACGACCAAGGCGTGTTTCCAGGCCTCAGGGAACACCCCCGTCACCAAGGATGTGTTGACCATACACGTAAGGAAGGGAACTATGACACACAGCGCGTCTCGGAGAAACCGTAACCCGATACCATCAGAGCCGACAGAGCTGGTTGTATTGAGATCTTTAACTGTTAATATTATGGTGTTAATATCTACTGGTTCTGGTCTAAAAGTAGAGACAGTACTAATATTAGGTTCAGGAAGCTGGCCAACAGATTTACCATCATCAGTTAGTTCTTTCTGTGAGCGTTTAAAAGTGGATTCACCAATACCAGAAAAGAAATTATTGAACTCTTCGGCTTTCTCTTTTACGTTTTCAAAATTATTGGAATTGTGATTATTTTTCTGACTAGGGATAATTTCTTTAATGATGTTCCACGTAGCCGAAGTGTTCCCTTTGTTGTCTTTAACCCCTTTAACATGAGGACATGTATACTGAGTCCTATTGCCACCTCTGATGTATTTGAGAATGTGTCTGCAGCGTTCTGGGTCACTTCAGCTCCATTACATGTAATTGCTTCTCAGGTATGGTGTAGGGCTCTCAGAATGCAGACCATATGTATGAGAGCTTGATTATCTCAAAATGTTATGTTGGAGTGTAAATGTGTTTGTATATATACACTCAAAGTGAACTTTAGAAAGTAATAACTGGCATGAATTAACAGAAAAAAAGGCAGAAAAATTTTAGTATTGATGTGTTTGGCACATCACTCGTCTCAAGTTGTGATTACATACATACATATAGTCTCTGCCAGCTCCCTCCCTTTCAAACACTGTTTTCTCTTCCTCTTTGCTCTCCTTTTTCCTCTCTTCCTTCCATCTCTTTTGTTTTCCTCACTGTTTCTTCCACTGGATATTGTAAAGAGAGAGAGAGAGAGAGAGAGCAAGAGAGTGTGTGTGTGTGTGTGTGTGTGTGTGTGTGTGTGTGTGTGTATGTGTGTGTGTGTGTGTGTGTGTGTGTGTGTGTGTGTGTGTGTGTGTGTACTCCCTGACTTGAGTCTTGACCTCATACCACTCCTCACTACAACAGTCTTCCTCACCAAAACAGCCTTCCTTACTGCAACAATTTTCCTTACCAAAAAAACCTTCAGGTGACATCACACAGGGCAAATTTCTCCCCAAATGTTTGTCATTTTTGTTGGTGATTGGGCAAAACAAGCAGCAAACAATGTCTTGTTGCTCATTTTCTATTATTGGAGAGAATAGAAAACAGTTATGTTGCTGGATGTGTTGTATTTGTAGTTAAATGACTGCCATTATAAGCTATAAATATAAACAAATATACGAGTGAACTATTGTACTTTATGAGACAAATTGGCAACTACAAAACAAAAACACAAAAATTGAAATACTTATGTGATTGTATGATTGTGATTTGATTGCCTCATGTTAATTTATTTATAGTCCTTATTTGACAACCACAGTTAGCAAGATGTCATAATGGAGTCCTGTGCTAAGTGAAAGCTTGGCACAAATTAACAGCTGTAGTGGATTCAGACCATTCAAATTGATACTTGGGCTGTTGGCTGTACCTGCTCTCTCTGTTGCCACCTCAACTCCTGAGTGATCTGACCAGATCTGACCATGGCCAGCAGGGCACAGTGTGTGGAGACAGTGCTGCATGGCCTGTATGTGTTGCCAAGTGGATTGAAAGATATGCAGTGTTGTTGTTCCATCATCATATTGAAAGCCATTCAAAAAAACATGCATTCATATATATTAACACATAATTTTGGAATGATTAAGGGAAAATAAAGTGGCTGAAGAGACACTAATTCGGGTTTGTTGTTATGGAATGACCAGGTATCAAAACAAGAGTCCTGTCCCTGTGAGATGCCAAACTTATTGGGTTCGTGGTATCACCAACAAAAACAGCCAACATGTTGGGAGGAGTTTGCCCTGTGTGATGCCACCTTTCCTCACCACAGCAACCTTTCTCACCACAACAACCTTCCTCACCACAACAACCCTCCTCTCCATAACAACCTTCCTCTCCACAACAACCATCCTTACCAAAACAACCTTCCTCTCCCCAAGAATACTCCTCACCACAACAACCTTCCTCACCACAACAACCTTCCTTTCCACAAGCCTTCCTCACCACAACAACCCTCCTTTCCACAAGCCTTTCTCTCCACAACAACCTTTCTTACCACATCAGCTTTCCTCACAACATCAGCTTTCCTCTCCTTGCTATATGCTTCACCATTATGCACATGTTCACCACTGCCCAGCCCTTCATATCACAATCATGTTCTCCCCATTCCTTTATCAGCCATCCTGCCTTCATCTCCTCATCCTTCTCCCTCATCACTACCTGGCCCATCACATTCATCCCCTCACCACTCACCATCATCACTACTACCTGGCCCTCCTCATTCTTCATCCTGTGCTCACTCACCATCTCCCTCTTCATCTCCCATGTCCCCACCTGTGGTCTGGTGCATCACAATCATTCTGTCATTACTCACTGTCTTCCTCACCACCACCCATTGCATCAAAACAGCTGAGTCAATGTATGTTCTTTATCAGGTTGAGGAAGAATAATACTATCCACTCTTACCTGCCAGTTTGGATGAGGAGTGAAGTGAGTATAGTGTTCGTAGGTTATTTAATGAAAAGAACATTCTTATTTTGAGGTTTGTTGATATAACAAGGACATATGTTAAATTTTGCTTCTTTTGATATATAATACATTGTTAGATTTTATGGCTTATTGTAGTTGTGTTCAATGTTAGAAGCCTCAAATTTTAGTGGGCATGGCAATTCTGGATATGACACCTGATGGTAGTGAAAGTTAAATTCATTAAAAATAAAATTTCTGATGTAAGTGCTTCAATTTTTTGGTGAATCAGTTGTTGTGTGCAGTGATATAAGGCAATGTAAAACAAAGAAAGAAGTAAGTATGAATGAGAAAAGAATAATGATGGAAGGGAAGAGGGAGAGAGGCTGGGGATGAGACTTGGATGTGTCTCTGACACATAGCCTACGCAGCCTGAAGCTCTAGTATATTATTTATCTGTACAATCACTCATATTCCCCACATAAATTTCCTTATTTCCCCTTGTCCATTCAATTTAAGTCTCACCCAGTATTTAGTAGAAGAGTTGCTCTTGACAATAAAGTAATCAGTATTCATCTAGTCCCCTTAGTTTAATCATTAGCATTTTCAGAAGTGAAATGTCTTATTCATATAAACCCACACAGGTTACAGAGAAGCAAGCAGGTGGGTTTATGTATGTATGTATGTATGTATGTATGTTGCCACTCCCCCCCCTTCCTTGTTGCCTCCTCTAACCCCTCCCACATAGCAGCAAAGTGGGAGCATTTTGGCACATTTTCACACAGTCAGTCACTATCCAGCACTTAGAGCAGATGTATTGAGATGGGCAATAATATCTGGCTGAGACTAAGGCAAGATTACAGTTAGTTGGGTCAGTTGCTTTAAGGAAATAAGTGAGTCATTACTTGCCATATGCCCCGGCCTACTTACATAGTATAGGAGTCTCCATATCCAGGGAAGTTACTCCTCGGCTGTGTGTGTGTGCAAGCCGAGTTCTTGTACAGTGAGCGGTGAATTACCCTCCTGTGTGTTTGTTGGCACTTTTCTGTAGTCATTTCCCTTGTTAGTGAGCTCGTTGTGTTAAATGCCACTGTTGGCTGATGCTGCTTAGCTGCAGAATACTTAAGTGAAAAGCTGTGTAGTGGAACTTTACTCCTTCCTCAGGCCCTGACAAGGCCTGCTGTCCAGGAGGTAATAAACAACACTGCTTTGTGAGAGATATAAGACATCTTTGGACAGTGGGAGGATTTATTACTTAAATCCAATGGGATTTTATACCTCAACCATATGTATTATTGCTCGTTATAATTGTTTCTTCCTAGATGTGGTTGTTGATCTTTTCATAGCTGTGGGAGTTAAGTGTTATTAGGGTATTTTCCTTGTCTGTAGATGGGTAAGACAGACTGGCGACCTTGTTAGTGTGACCTGGTGTTACAACCGTTGTTAAGAAAGGTGCATGAGTCAAAAGTGGACCTTGTAACCCATATTAAGCCCTGCATCCAGTCACGTAGGTGACTAGGAGGAAGCTATTCCAGGTGTGGCAGCTTTGTGAAGGGGCTGGGAACTGTGGTTGTAACACAGTGATGAGCATAAGTTTCACAAAAATAATGAGTTGGCAATGCTGATGCTTCCCAGAATAGGCAGAATTTATCAGTTTCAGTCTGTAAAGTGGACTCTACACGATCAATATTATTGCACAATATATTGACTAATTTTTATTGTGCAATAAAATATCAAACTCTTTTTGATGTCTTCAGTATATTGTGTCACTCTCCAATACTGTTCCTTCACTGTCAATAATATTGTACAATACACAATATTGCACAATAATATTGATTGTATAGGGTCAGCTTAACTCAGGCTGTCAGCACATAATCCAAAATGAATGCTGATTTAAGTTTTCCTTTATTTTCTTGAGATCTCATTGACATATTGCAGTGACAAAAGTATCATTGTAAGGCTCATAAAAAGATAGTTTAGTTGATGTGTAGTGCACAGAATGCTCATTGGAAAAGTTCTGAACCATGAGGTTGTGAACTTTTTTTTTTGTATTTATTTTTAAGGAAGAAATAATGAAATAGCTTTTTAGTGAATATTTTATATGACCATCATAAAGATAATTTTTTTTTTTATCTAGTGATATATGATATATGTGCTTACTTATGAGTTTTGAAGGAAAGAAAAATTCTTCCAAATCAAAGTTTTGCAAGGCACACAGAGAGGCCACAAATACCTGCCAACAGAAGATATATTGTAAAGAAAACTTATGAAACCTGCTGGTGCATGAGAGAGTTAAGAACCCTTGCAGTATGTGTGTTTACCTATTTATATTTTTTACAGGATTGAGTCATGCATGTAATGTCCTGTTTTTTAGTAACCAATTATCATATTTTCTTTAAATTTATGTGTACTGTTTGCACACACTACCTCTTCTAACAGTGAATTCCATAAATCTATTACTCTATTTAGAAAACTGTAGTTTTGTATGTCTTTGTCTCTCTTTTTTCTCAGTTTCATTTTATGTTCTCTTAACCTCATTTTATGTTCTCTGCCTCTCCTCAGAAGGAGGAGGCAGTAGACACCTGCCAAAACGATAATTACTCCCAGTGAGGTCTAAAGCACTGTTCAGGGGGTGCTGTGAACTTATCATTAAACTCAGCTGTGACCTCACTGAACGTTTCCCTTTGTGTCTCACAACACTAGGGGGCAGTCACAGCCTGCCCTCTAAAGACAACTCTCTTCCTCCTCACAAAACTACAAGCACCTAATAACACACACATCCTTCACCCAAAAATTTTAAAATCATCATGGCGACTCCTACACCAGCCTCGGAGTCCCCATCTGGGGAGGGGTCCATAAATGTCCCCAGGTCGGACTGCCTTTCTGTCGACGACCCTAAGTGTCTTGACACCCCCCTCAACTTTTTCTTCATTAACTTCTGCAACATTCGCAGTCTAAGATCTAATTTTCAATCTGTAGAACACCACCTCTCCTCTTCTAAACCTCATCTTCTTTTCCTCACTGAAACTCAGGTGTCTGAGGCAACTGACAGTAGCCCCTTTTCTGTTCCCTCCCACTTTCTCTATCCTCATTTTCGATCCAAAGCTGGATGCTGCGTTTATGTGCGCAATGACTTAACCTGCTCTCATGCCTACGCTCTTGAATCTTCCGAGTTTTCCACTATCTGGCTACGACTACAGAGTCACTCTCATACTAAATTTATCTGTGCTGTATACCTCTCCCCTAACTCCTCTGACTATAAGAAATTCTTTGACTACTTAACTTCCAAAGTGGAGCACATTCTGACCCTCTTCCCTTTTGCAGAGATCTCCATTCTTGGAGACTTCAATGTTCACCACCAGCTTTGGCTTTCCTCTCCCTTCACTGACCATCCTGGTGAACTAGCCTACAACTTTGCTATCCTCCATGACCTAGAGCAATTGGTGCAACACCCTACTCGTATTCCTGACCGTCTTGGAGATACGCCCAACATTCTTGACCTTTTCCTGACCTCTAATCCTTCTGCTTATGCTGTCACCCTTTCTTCTCTGTTGGGCTCCTCCGATCACAATCTCATATCTTTATCTTGTCCTATCACTCCAATCCCTCCTCAGGATCCCCCTAAGCGAAGGTGCCTCTGGCGTTTTGCCTCTGCTAGTTGGGGTGACCTGAGGAGGTATTTTGCTGATTTTCCTTGGAATGACTACTGCTTCCGTGTCAGAGACCCGTCTTTGTGTGCTGAGCGCATAACAGAGGTGATAGTGTCTGGCATGGAGGCGTACATTCCTCACTCTTTTTCTCGTCCTAAACCTTCTAAACCTTGGTTTAACACAGCTTGTTCTCGTGCTATACATGATAGAGAGGTGGCCCACAAAAGGTACTTAAGCCTTCCATCACCAGAATCTCATGCACTTTATATTTCTGCCCGGAACCATGCCAAGTCTGTTCTCCAACTAGCCAAAAACTCCTTCATTTACAGAAAATGTCAAAACTTTTCAAGATCTAACTCCCCTCGTGATTTCTGGCATCTAGCCAAAAATATCTCCAATAACTTTGCTTCTTCTTCTTTCCCTCCTCTACTTCAACCAGATGGCACCACTGCTATCACATCTATTTCTAAACCTGAACTCTTCACTCAAACCTTTGCTAAAAACTCTACCTTGGACGATTCTGGGCTTGTTCCTCCCTCTCCTCCACCCTCTGACTACTTCATGCCACCTATTAAAATTCTTCGCAATGATGTTTTCCATGCCCTCGCTGGCCTAAACCCTCGGAAGGCTTATGGACCTGATGGGGTCCCTCCTATTGTTCTCCGAAACTGTGCCTCCGTGCTTGCACCTTGCCTAGTCAAACTCTTTCAGCTCTGTCTGTCAACATCTACCTTTCCTTCTTGCTGGAAGTTTGCCTACATTCAACCTGTTCCTAAAAAGGGTGACCGCTCTAATCCCTCAAACTACCGTCCTATTGCTTTAATTTCCTGCTTATCTAAAGTTTTTGAATCTATCCTCAACAGGAAGTTTCTTAAACATCTATCACTTCACAACCTTCTATCTGATCGCCAGTATGGGTTCCGTCAAGGCCGCTCTACTGGTGATCTTCTGGCTTTCCTTACTGAGTCTTGGTCATCCTCTTTTAGAGATTTTGGTGAAACTTTTGCTGTTGCCTTGGACATATCAAAAGCCTTTGATAGAGTCTGGCACAAAGCTTTGATTTCCAAACTACCCTCCTACGGTTTCTATCCTTCTCTCTGTAACTTCATCTCAAGTTTCCTTTCTGACCGTTCTATTGCTGCTGTGGTAGATGGTCACTGTTCTTCTCCTAAATCTATTAACAGTGGTGTTCCTCAGGGTTCTGTCCTGTCACCCACTCTCTTCTTATTATTCATTAATGATCTTCTAAACCAAACTTCTTGTCCTATCCACTCCTACGCTGATGATACCACCCTGCACTTTTCCACGTCTTTTCATAGACGTCCAACCCTTCAGGAGGTAAACATATCACGCAAGGGAAGCCACAGAACGCCTGACTTCTGATCTTTCTAAAATTACTGATTGGGGCAGAGCAAACTTGGTATTGTTCAATGCCTCAAAAACTCAATTCCTCCATCTATCAACTCGACACAACCTTCCAGACAACTATCCCCTCTTCTTCAATGACACTCAACTGTCCCCCTCTTCTACACTGAACATCCTCGGTCTGACCTTTACTTATAATCTGAACTGGAAACTTCACATCTCATCTCTAGCTAAAACAGCTTCTATGAAGTTAGGTGTTCTGAGACGTCTCCGCCAGTTTTTCTCACCCCCCCAGCTGCTAACTCTGTACAAGGGCCTTATCCGTCCATGTATGGAGTATGCTTCACATGTCTGGGGGGGTTCCACTCATACTGCTCTTCTAGACAGGGTGGAATCAAAAGCTTTTCGTTTCATCAATTCCTCTCCTCTAACTGACTGTCTTCAGCCTCTCTCTCACTGCCGCAATGTTGCATATCTAGCTGTCTTCTACCGCTATTTTCATGCTAACTGCTCTTCTGATCTTGCTAACTGCATGCCTCCCCTCCTTCTGCGGCCTCGCTGCACAAGACTTTCTCTTTCTCTCACCCCTATTCTGTCCACCTCTCTAATGCAAGAGTTAACCAGTATTCTCAATCATTCATCCCTTTCTCTGGTAAACTCTGGAACTCCCTGCCTGCTTCTGTATTTCCACCTTCCTATGACTTGAATTCCTTCAAGAGGGAGGTTTCAAGACACTTATCCACCAATTTTTGACTACTGCTTTGACCCTTTTATGGGACTGGCATTTTAGTGGGCATTTTTTTTTTATTAGATTTTTGTTGCCCTTGGCCAGTATCCTTCCTACATAAAAAAAATAAAAAAATGTTTCATCTTGTAATCAAATTTGTTGCATCAATATTTTCTTTTTCTGTCAAACATTTATACATCACGATCATTTCACCTCTTATCCTTCTTTCTTCATAGCTTAACCCTCTAAGGGATGGCACCATTCTTGATGCTGCCCTTTGAACTTTCTCCAGTTTGGAGATATGTTTTTTTAAGTGTAGGTTCCATACCACCACTGCATATCTAATGTGGATCTTATGAATGATGTTATAAATTTCTTTTCATCTCTTCATCTGTTTATGTGAATGCTGTTCTCATATTTGGCAACAGGACATACATATTTCTCACCTTATCATTTATATGATTATCTGAAGTTAGCTTATTATTTATTCTCATGTCTAAATCTCTCTCTTTCTCAGACTCTTAATTTTTTATTTTCTAATTTATATTTCCATTCTGGTTGTGACTCACTTCTCCCAGAATTCGGAACATGATATTTATATGCATTAAATTCCTTTTGCCATTTATCACTTGTTCATTGAACTTATTAACGTCATCTTGCAAGTCTCTACAGCAGTCTTAATTTTTTACAGTTCTTTGAATTTTGCATCATCAGTAAACATGTTCACATAGCTCCCTTTTGCAATTACCTCAAGCATATCATTTACATAATCAGAACATAATCAATGCTAATACAGAGCCTTGCGGAACTCCACTACTTATATCCTTCCAAGTAGAGTATTTACCTCAATGTTCTCATTTTCCTCTCTTTTAAAAAAATTTCCATCCATTTTAATAAATTTCCTTGAACACCTCCGTAGATTTTTAATTTCCAGATAAGCCTCTGATGAGGAACCCTGTCAAAGGTTTTTTTTTTTTTTTTTTATCCAAGTAAATACTATCAACCCATCCATCTCTTTCTTGTAGTTTTTTAGATATTTTGCTTTAATAGCTTAACAAGTTTGATACACAGGATTTTCTTTTCTGAAACTAAATTGTTTGTTTGATAGTAATTTGTTACCTACCTTGTATGTGATCTACCCAGTTCTTCCTTACTATTCTATCCATGACTTTGCATATTACACTTGTTAGAGAAACTGGCCTATAGTTGAGAGGGTTCTGTCTGTTTTCTTTCTTAAATAGTGGTACTCTGTCTCCTTTTTTCCAGCTTTCTGGCAGCTTCCCTTGATTTAGGGAATCTTGCATTAATATGTTTAGTGCCTTACTTAATTCTTTTACACATTCCTTCAATACCCAGCAGGAAATGCCATTATGACTCATAGCTTTGTTTTTGTCCAATGCTTCCATCTCAGCTTTTATTTCTTCACAACTTATTACTAAGTTATCCAATGTTTCTTTTTCTGGATCTCTATTTTTGCTCTTCCAGAAATGTTTTTTTTTCATTTTTAAATACTGACTGGAATTTCTTATTCAGTATCTCACACATTTCTTACTCAGTATAATATTTTTTTTCTTCATATGTCAGCCACTGAATTCTGTCTTTCACTTTAGTGTTGCTTTTAACATAACTATAGAATAGCTTGGGTTTGTCTTTACATTTGTTTATTGTGTCCTTTTGATATTCAATTTCTGCTTCTCTTTTCTTTGGTGTATATTCGTTCTTTGCACTTTTGTGTCTCTCATAGTCTCTTTAATCTTTATGTCTTTTGTATCTGTTCCACAACAAATCTCTCCTCTTTCTTGCAACAATGCAATTACCATCCAACCACTCATTATTGTCTTTGTCTTTTTGTAAGGGATGTATCTTCTAACTCCTTCATTGTAAATTTCACAAAACTTTGAGTACTGATCATTTTATATCCAGTTTTTCTCCCCAATTTATTGAATCAAAATATTTTCATAGTTCTTCCTAATCTCCTTTTTTTATAATTAAGCTGTCTTTTTGGTTCATTCCATTCCATTCCATTGGTATTATGAATTTTTTTTTTACTTTGCATTTACTCCAGTCTATATCACTGTTAAAATCTCTAGTTAATATTATTCTTTTGGATTTGTCTTCTATATTTTGAAGCATAACTTTTATGGTTTCCTCAGTTAGGTCTTCTAACTCATTGTACTCTTCCATCTCCTAAACTCTTGTCCTTGGAGGCATATATATTGGTGCTATCATTATTTTTCCTCCTTTTGTTAATACCTCAATAGCTACTAATTCAACTTTGTTTGATATGTCACACTCAACTTTTTTTTACTTTTAAGTCTTTACTGTGTGTGTGTGTGTGTGTGTGTGTGTGTGTGTGTGTGTGTGTGAGTGTGTGTGTGTGTATACACATGTGCATTACCTAGTTGTATTTACCTAGTTGTAGTTTACAGGGCCTGAGCTATGCTCATCTGGTCCCATCTCCATATCTACACTTGTCCAGGTTTTCCTTTAACTTGTGCACACTCATTGCCAATACTACATCTTCACTTAGCTTGTTCCAAACTTATATATTTCTCTGTGGGAAACTATATTTCTTTATGTTATTCAAGCATCTCCCTTTTCTTATTTTTTTTGCTGTAGTCTTATGTGTATCTGGTATTTTATACTTCTCATACCAGTAGTTTCTCATTATCAATTTTTTCACTCTATTCCACAATTTATAAATCATTATTAAATCTCCCTGTTCTCCTAAATTTGGATTATTTATTTATTTATTTATTTATTTGTTTATTTATTTACATATTTATTTCCATCTCTACCAGTCATTAAAGCAATGCATTAAGGATAACTATGCTTGTATTTCGATCATAATAATCGTAAAATATGAGTGGGTTGCCACAGGGATCAGTTTTAAGGTCATTATTATTATATTTAATATGCAGTAAACCCTTGTTATAGTGGATTTCCACATTTAACAGATATATATGGCCTACAGACCATTCATCGGATTTACTGGATACATGTCTGTAAATGAAGCAGAATGTCTTTTTATGTTTTTACGTAGGAGGGACACCAGCAAAGAGCAACAAAAATCCAATAAAAAAAAAAAAAAAAAAGCCTACTGAGATGCCAGTCCCCAAATAGGGTTTGAAGCAGTAACCAAAAATTGAAGTATGTCTTGAAACGTCCCTCTTGATGGAGTTCAAGTTATGAAGGTGGAAATACAGAAGCAGGCAGGGAGTTCCAGAGTTTACCAGAGAAAGAGAAGAATAATTGAGAACACTGATTAACTCTTGAATTAAAGAGGTGGACAGAATAGGGGTGAGAGAAAGAAGAAAATCTTGTGCAGCAAGGCCCCGGGAGGAGGGGAGGCATGTAGCTAGCAAGATCAGAAGAGCAGTTAGCATGAAAATAGTGGTAGAAGATAGCAATAGCTGCAACATTCCAGCAGTGAGAAAGAGGCTGAAGACAGTCAGTTAGAGGAGAGGAGTTGATGACACAACAAGCTTTAGATTCCACCCTGTCTAAAAGAGTAGTATGAGTGAAACCCCTCCCAGACATGTGAAATATACTTCATATGTAGACAGATAAGGCCCTTGTACAGAGTTAGCAGCTGGGGGTTTAGAAAAACTGAAGATATCTCAGAATGCCTAACTTCATAGAAGCTGTTTTAGCTAAATATGAGATGTGAAGTTTCCAGTTTAAGTTATAAGAAAAGGACAGACCGAGGATGTTCAGTGTAGAAGAGGGGGCAGTTGAGTGTCTGAAGAAGAGGGGATAGTTATCTAGAAGGTTGTGTTGAGTTGACAGATGGAGGAATTGAGTTTTTGAGGCATTGAACAATACCAAGTTTGGTCTGCCCTAATCAGAAATTTTAGAGAGATCAGAAGTCAGGTGTTCTATGGCTTCCCTGTGTGAAATGTTTACTTCCTAAAGGGTTAGACATCAAGGAAAAGACATGGGAAAATGCAGGGTGGTATCATCAGCATAGGAGTGGATAGGAAAAGAAGTATGGTTTAGAAGATCATTGATGAATAATAGGAAGAGGAACACCACTGTTAATAGATTTTAAGAGAAGAACAGTGACTGTCTACCATATCAGCAATAGAATGGTCACAAAGGAAACTTGAGATGAAGTTCCAAAGGGAAGGATAGAGCCGTCAGATGGTAGTTTGGAAATCAAAGCTTTGTGCCAGACTCTATCAAAAGCTTTTGATATGTCTAAGGCAGCAGCAAAAGTTTCACCAAAATCTCTAAAAGAGAATGACCAAGACTTGGTAAGGAAAACCAGAAGATCACCAGTAGAGCAGCCTTGACGGAACCCATACTGGTGATTAGATAGAAGGTTGTGAAGTAGTGACATGTTTAAGAATCTTCCTGTTGAGGATAGATTCAAAAACTTTAGACAAGCAAAAAATTAAAGCAATAGGACAGTAGTTTGAGGGATTAGGAACAGACTGAATGTAGGCAAACTTCCAGCAAGAAGGAAAGGTAGATGTTGACAGACAGAGTTGAAAGAGTTTGACTAGGCAAGGTGCAAGCATGGAGAAGCAGTTTTGGAGAACAAAACGAGGGACCCCATCTGGTCCATAAGCGTTCCAAAGGTTTAGGCCAGTGAGGGCATGGGAAACATCATTGCGAAGAATTTTAATACGTGGCATGAAGTAGTCAGAGGGTGGAAGAAAGGGAAAAATAAGCCCTGAATCATTCAAATAGAGCTTTTAGCAAAGGATTGAGCAAAGATTTCAGCCTTAGAGATGGATGTGATAGCAGTGGTGCCATCTGGTTGAAATAAAGGAGGGAAAGAAGAAGCAAAGTTATTGGAGATGTTTTTTCACTAGATCTTGAAAGATTTTGACACTTTCTATTAATGAAGGAGTTTTTGGCTAGTTGGAGAACAGACTTGGCATGGTTCTGGGCAGAAATATAAAGTGCATGAGATTCTGATGATGGAAGGCTCAAGTACCTTTTGTGGGCCACCTCTCTATCATGTGTAGCATGAGAACAGGCTGCGCTAAACCAAAGTTTGGAATTGGAAGGCTTAGGTCAAGAAAAAGAGTGAGAAATGTATACCTCCATGCCAGACACTATCTCCTCTGTTATGCACTCAGCATACAGAGATGGTTTCTGACATGGAAGCTGTAGTCATTCCAAGGAAAATCTGCAAAATACCTCCTTAAGTCCCCCCCAACTAGCAGAGGCAAAACACCAGAGGCACCTCCACTGAGGGGGATCCTGAGGAGGGATTGGAACAATAGGACAAGATACAGATATAAGGTTGTGATCGGAGGAGCCCAATGGAGAAGAGAGGGTAACAGCATAAGCAGAAGTATTAGAGGTTAGGAAAAGGTCTAGAATGTTGGGCCTATCTCCAAGACAGTCAGGAATACGAGTAGGGTGTTTTTTTTTTTTATGTAGGAAGGACACTGGCCAAGGGCAACAAAAATCTAATAAAAAAAATGCCCACTGAAATGCCAGTCCCATAAAAGGGTCAAAGCAGTGGTCAAAAATTGCTGAATAAGAGTCTTGAAACCTCCCTCTTGAAGGAATCCAAGTCATAGGAAGATGAAAATACAGAAGCAGGCAGGGAGTTCCAGAGTTTACCAGAGAAAGGGATGAATGATTGAGAATACTGGTTAACTCTTGTGTTAGAGAGGTGGACAGAATAGGGATGAGAGAAAGAAGAAAGTCTTGTGCAGCGAGGCCGCGGAAGGAGGGGAGGCATGCAGTTAGCAAGATCAGAAGAGCAGTTAGCATGAAAATAGCGGTAGAAGACAGCTAGATATGCAACATTGCAGCGATGAGAGAGAGGCTGAAGACAGTCAGTTAGAGGAGAGGAGTTGATGAGATGAAAAGCTTTTGATTCCACCCTGTCTAGAAGAGCAGTATGAGTGGAACCCGCCCAGACATGTGAAGCATACTCCATACCTGGATGGATAAGGCCCTTGTACAGAGTTAGCAGCTGGGGGGGTGAGAAAAACTAGCAGAGACATCTCAGAATGCCTAACTTCATAGAAGCTGTTTTAGCTAGAGATGAGATGTGAAGTTTCCAGTTCAGATTATAAGTAAAGGACAGACCGAGGATGTTCAGTGTAGAAGAGGGGGACAGTTGAGTGTCATTAAAGAAGAGGGGATAGTTGTTTGGAAGGTTGTGTCGAGTTGATAGATGGAGGAATTGAGTTTTTGAGGCTTGAACAATACCAAGTTTGCTCTGTCCCAATCAGAATTTTAGAAAGATCAGAAGTCAAGCGTTCTGTGGCTTTCCTGCGTGATATGTTTACCTCCTGAAGGGTTGGACGTCTATGAAAAGACGTGGAAAAGTGCAGGGTGGTATCATCAGTGTAGGAGTGGATAGGACAAGAAGTTTGGTTTAGAAGATCATTAATGAATAATAAGAAGAGAGTGGGTGACAGGACAGAACCCTGAGGAACACCACTGTTAATAGATTTAGGAGAAGAACAGTGACCGTCTACCACAGCAGCAATAGAATGGTCAGAAAGGAAACTTGAGATGAAATTACAGAGAGAAGGATAGAAACCGTAGGAGGGTAGTTTGGAAATCAAAGCTTTGTGCCAGACTCTATCAAAGGCTTTTGATATGTTCAAGGCAACAGCAAAAGTTTCACCAAAATCTCTAAAAGAGGATGACCAAGACTCAGTAAGGAAAGCCAGAAGATCACCAGTAGAGCGGCCTTGACGGAACCCATACTGGCGATCAGATAGAAGGTTGTGAAGTGATAGATGTTTAAGAATCTCCCTGTTGAGGATAGATTCAAAAACTTTAGATAAGCAGGAAATTAAAGCAATAGGACGGTAGTTTGAGGGATTAGAGCGGTCACCCTTTTTAGGAACAGGTTGAATGTAGGCAAACTTCCAGCAAGAAGGAAAGGTAGATGTTGACAGACAGAGCTGAAAGAGTTTGACTAGGCAAGGTGCAAGCACGGAGGCACAGTTTTGGAGAACAATAGGAGGGACCCCATCAGGTCCATAAGCCTTCCGAGGGTTTAGGCCAGCGAGGGCATGGAAAACATCATTGCAAAGAATTTTAATACGTGGCATGAAGTAGTCAGAGGGTGGAGGAGAGGGAGGAACAAGCCCAGAATCGTCCAAGATAGAGTTTTTAGCAAAGGTTTGAGTGAAGAGTTCAGCTTTAGAAATAGATATGATAGCAGTGGTGCCATCTGGTTGAAGTAGAGGAGGGAAAGAAGAAGAAGCAAAGTTATAGGAGATATTTTTGGCTAGATGCCAGAAGTCACGAGGTGAGTTAGATCTTGAAAAGTTTTGACACTTTCTGTTGATGAAGGAGTTTTTGGCTGGTTGGAGAACAGACTTGGCATGGTTCCGGGCAGAAATATAAAGTGCATGAGATTCTGGTGATGGAAGGCTTAAGTACCTTTTGTGGGCCACCTCTCTATCATGTATAGCATGAGAACAAGCTGTGTTAATCCAAGGTTTAGAAGGTTTAGGACAAGAAAAAGAGTGAGGAATGTACGCCTCCATGCCAGACACTATCACCTCTGTTATGCGGTCAGCACACAAAGACAAGTCTCTGACATGGAAGCAGTAGTCATTCCAAGGAAAATCAGCAAAATACCTCCTCAGGTCCCCCCAACTAGCAGAGGCAAAACGCCAGAGGCACCTTCGCTTAGTGGGATCCTGAGGAGGGATTGGAGCGATAGGACAAGATAAAGATATGAGATTGTGATTGGAGGAGCCCAACGGAGAAGAAAGGGGGACAGCATAAGCAGAAGGATTAGAGGTCAGGAAAAGGTCAAGAATGTTGGGCGTATCTCCAAGACGGTCAGGAATACGAGTAGGGTGTTGCACCAATTGCTCTAGGTCATGGAGGATAGCAAAGTTGTAGGCTAGTTCACCAGGATGGTCAGTGAGGGGAGAGGAAAGCCAAAGCTGGTGGTGAACATTGAAGTCTCCAAGAATGGAGATCTCTGCAAAAGGGAAGAGGGTCAGAATGTGCTCCACTTTGGAAGTTAAGTAGTCAAAGAATTTCTTATAATCAGAGGAGTTAGGTGAGAGGTATACAGCACAGATAAATTTAGTATGAGAGTGACTCTGTAGTTGTAGCCAGATGGTGGAAAACTAGGAAGATTCAAGAGCATGGGCACGAGAGCAGGTTAAGTCATTACACACATAAACGCAGCATCCAGCTTTGGATAAAAAATGAGGATAGAGAAAGTAGGAGGGAACAGAAAAGGGGCTACTGTCAGTTGCCTCAGACACCTTAGTTTCAGTGAGGAAAAGAAGATGAGGTTTAGAAGAGGAGAGGTGGTGTTCTACAGATTGAAAATTAGATCTTAGACCGTGAATGTTACAGAAGTTAATGAAGAAAAAGTTGAGGGGGGGTGTCAAGACACTTAGGGTCGTCGACAGATAGGCAGTCCAACCTGGGGACACTTATGGTCCCTTCCCCAGATGGGGACTCCGAGGCTGGTGTAGGAGTCGCCATGATGATTTTAAAATTTTTGAGTGAAGGGTGTGTGTGTTATTAGGTGCTTGTAGTTTTGTGTGGAGGAAGAGAGTTGTCTTTAGAGGGCAGGCTGTGACTGCCTCCTTGTGTTGTGAGACACAAAGGGAAACGTTCAGTGAGGTCACCGCTGGGTTTAATGATAAGTTCACAGCACCCCCTGAACAGTGCTTTAGACCTCACTGGGAGTAATTATCGTTTCGCCAGGTGTCTACTGCCTTCTCCAGTTGCACCAATTGCTGTAGGTCGTGGTGAATAGCAAAGTTGAAGGCTAGTTCACCAGGATGGTCAGTGAAGGGAGAGGAAAGCCAAAGCTGGTGGTGAACATTAAAGTCTCCAAGAATGGAGATCCCTGCAAAAGGGAAGAGAATCAGAATGTCCTCCACTTTGGAAGTTTAATTGTCAGAGGAGTTAGATGAGAGGTATAGAGTACAAATAAATTTAGTATGGGAGTGACTCTGTAGTCATAGCCAAATGGTGGAAAACTTGGAAGATTCGAGAGCGTGGGCGCAAGAGCAGGTTGTCGTTATGCACATAAATGCAACATCCAGCTTTGGATTGAAAATGAGGATAGAGTAAGTAAGAGGGAATAGAAAAGGGGCTACTGTCAGTTGCCCCAGATACCTGTGCTTTAGTGAGGAAAAGATGAAGTTTAGTAGAGTAGAGGTGGTGTTCAACAGATTGAAAATTAGATTTAAGACTGCAAATGTTGCAGAAGTTAGTGAAAAAAGTTAAGTGGGATGTCAAGACATTTAGAGTCGATACCATAAGAGCAGTCTGACCTGGGACATTTATGGTCCCCTCCCCAGATGGGGACTCCAAGGCTGGTGTAAGAGTCGCCATGATGATTTTGAATTTTGAGTGAAAGTTGTGTGTGTAATTAGGTGCTTGTAATTTTGTGTGAAGGAAGAGAGTTTTCTTTAGAGGGCAGGCTGTGACTGCCCCCTTGTGTTTAGAGAGACAAAGGGAAACATTCAGTGAGGTCATAGCTGGGTTACTGATGAGTACACAGCACCCCGTGGTCCAGTGCTTCAGACCTCACTGTGTGTAATAATTTCAGTAGTTGTTTAGTGCATCCTCCTCTCCCATCCTATATATATATATATATATATATATATATATATATATATATATATATATATATATATATATATATATATATATATATATATATATATAGTGGAACCTTGGTTCTAGAACTTAATTTGTTTCAGAATGCTGTTCAAAATCTGAAATGTTAAAAAACTGAGACCACTTTCTCCATAGGAATCAATGTAAAATGGATTAGTCTGTTCCCAGACACCAGTCTACTCTGTATTAGCGGCTTATGACATATGCCCCCCACAGCCAAGATGGTTGATTCACAACATTTCCAGCTCGCAAATGATTTATTCAGAGAGAATGTATTGCATGAACTTAGTGACAGAACTCATCAGAAGATTCTCTTTGTCACCAATCTAGTGAGAGAAGCCTTACATAAGGATACAGAAAGGAACAACCCACTTACTGCCAAAATGAAGGTGATCATAACACTGCTGCTGGGAAAAAATAATGGAAAAATACAGTTGTGCAGTAGAGATGATGTTGTGGGGTCATTGAGAGATAAAACTCCTGAGCACCAAAAACTGTTTGTTTACATCGAGGCTTTTCAGTGGAATCACATTTAACTTATTTCAAAGATTGAGTTACTGTCTTACAAACTGTATCTTTCCTCCAATATATAGTATCAAGATATATATATATATATATATATATATATATATATATATATATATATATATATATATATATATATATATATATATATATATATATATATATATATATATATATATATATATATATATATATATATATATATATATATATATATGTTACAGTCAAAACCCGGAATCAGTCAAAACTAGTTTTAACTAAACCCAGAATCAGTCAAAACTAGTTTTAACTAGGTATTTTCAATGTGTTGGTGAACAACTAGTATTACCTAGGCAAAACTAGTTATACTTTAATGTGTTTGATATAACTAGAAATATCAAAGTTTAACTAGTTAAATCTAGTTTTATCTGATCGTGTAAGTTAAAACTAGATTCAACAACGGTACTGAATGTCAAAAGTAGATGAGGGATATGACCACTCGTTTGAGTACCATTGCTCGTTTGAGTACCATTTTTGGGGAACTCAAACATAACATCCTCATCTAACCTAACCTAACCTAACCTAATGCTACTTATACATATAAATGTTTTCCCCGGCACTACACCAGTTTCACTTTTAGTCTAACCTAGTTAGGTTAGGTTAGGTTAGGTTAGATGGGGATGTTATGTTTGAGTTCCCCAAAAATGGTACTCAAACGAGCAATGGTACTCAAACAAGTGGTCATATCCCTCACCTACTTTTGACATTCAGTACCGTTGTCTTCAAGCAGCCTTCTGCTGAGTTCAATTTGGTCTTGTACTGGTATGACAAGATGCATCCACAAGATTACCTGTCGACTAAAATTAGATAACCTCCCTATATTTGGGAACAGTATTCCATATTTGGACAAATAAAACTCATGTTTAGAGTAATCAACTGGGAGGAGGAAGAATATTGGCAGAAGTGACACAAGAACACTTAGTTCTTCTCCTTACCATTCTCATTCAGTGCCAGTCATAATATATCCCTTTCTTACCATTCTCAACCAATGCTGGTCATAGTATATCACTTCCTTATTGTTCTCATCCAGTGCCAGTCATATCATATCCCTTTCTTGTCTTTCTCATCCATTGCTAGTCAGAATACAGTCTGTGCCAGAAAAGGGGATAAAAATCTCAATCAGCATGCCATCCAACTAGTTTGATCAAGTTGCATGGGAGAGCAAAGCTCTGATATTATCTGACATGACAACTCAAGACAGACAGTGGCCTTGGGTACATTGACACATTAATGGTTTTAGTATAGATTTGACAGATGAGTGATGAGAAGTCTTTTATGTGTGCACACCTGTGTTGACTTTCGCAAGTTAATGTTATACAGTGGAACCTTGGTTCTGGAACTGTTCAAAATCAAAAATGTTAAAAACCCAAACTATTTTTCCCATAGGAATCAATATAAAACAGGTTAATCTGTTCTGATGCACCTACCCACCATGTCTTAGTGGCCAGTGATCTCATTGCTAAGATGGACACTCCATAACATCTCCAGCTTAGAAATTTTCATCCATAAAGGATGTACTGAATGAACTTGATGACACAGAACTCATTAAAAGATATTGTTTAGACCATGCAGGCATTCTCTTTGTCACTGATCAAATGAGGGAATCCTTACAGAGTGACACAGAGAGAAGCAACCCACTCACCGCCAAACTGAAGGTGATCGTAACACTTAGGCACCTTGCTGCTGGGAAAAGCTACTGAGAAAATGTAGTTGTGCAGTAGTGATGGTATTGTGGGTCATAGAGAGAGCCACAGGAGACTCAGGATTACTCATGAGTGGCAAACCTTGTTTGTTTACATTGAGGTTCTTCAACTTCTTCCATGGGATGATATTTAACTTATTTTGAAGGTTGAATTACTGTCTTACCCTCTGTGTCGCTCCTCCAAACATACAAAAATGAAGGAAATATTTATAGAAACTATAAATTAGTAATAAATGGCAAGTTTTGCTATGTCTTGTAGTATTTGAAATCAAGTAACTTTGTTTGAAAACCAAATTATGATACAGTATTCGAGCCAATTAAGAGTTACAATTTTTGCTCAAAAACCAAATTGTTTGGAAAGGGAGACATTCAGTGACCGAGGTTCTACTGTATATGTATTTAGAAATTTTCTTCTTATATGTTTGTTTAATTTTACACAACATTAAGCAAGAAAAACTTTTGTTCAGGATTTTATCAAATTTCTGTATAAATTTTCTTTTTCATATTAAAACAATGGCTAAAAATTTTCTGAAGCAGTATTCCCACTAATTTTAGCCATGAGCTGGCACTGGTTGGCACATCTGCAAGATAGTAAAAAATGTGAGTAGGTTCTGCACTAATTGCTTTAGGTTGTATAGAATAGCAAAACTAAAGCCATGTTTACCAGATTAGTTAGTGAAAGGCAATGGCAAAGCTGGCGGTGAATATTGAAATCTCTAGTCATTGGAAATTTCAGTAAGGGAGAAGTGGTAAGTGGTTGAATATGTGTTCCACTTTACAAATTGAATGGTCAAAACATTCTACATAGTGTTGTTGAGAGATACACAACACAGATGAATTTAGTGACTGGCAATGAAGTCTTTGCCAGATGGAAAGTTCTGAAAACAAGAGTGTGGGTACAATTACACTGTATTGTTGCATACATAGAAACAACAGCTAGCTCTGTATTGTATTGTTGCATACATAGAAACAACAGTCAGCTCTGTAATGATATTGAAAGAGAGTAAGAGAAACAGAAAAGGGTTTGCTGCCAGTGGCCTCAAGCCTCTGAGTTTTAGATAGTGGTATTGTCAGTAATTGGTCATTTTAAATCACTGGAATGCTTGTATAAAGGTTTCACTGTTCAAATCTTCCACAGTCTTCTAAACGTATGACCACTGTTGAAGCACAAGTAAAATAAGAATATGCATTTTCTTTAGGAGAATAGATTCTCCTATGATCACTGTGGTCCCTGAATAGTAATCTTGAATGGCCTTAGTAATGTGACCCTATATGATGGAAGTTCTGAGGACCATGGACCTGTGTCAAGACTGACTTGATGTCTCCTCATATCAATTCCTTACAGCCTGCCTCCCTTTAGGTAGCCAGAATTGCTTTCTATTAGAATAAAACATCTAAGATGGAATAATGAGCCCTCACAAATAGTGGAATTGTGACCTATCCATCCCCTCTCCCCAGTACAATACTGTATGCAATATCATTGTGTCAGTATGCAATATCAGTTTGTAGTATGTAAATTTTGCCAGTAGATGGAGGGCTGATGTAAAGGAGATGGAAGGAGGGATCATAATCACACATGATTTATGCACTTAGAGTATAACACAACACTCAAAACTTGAAGATCTAAACACAAGCATTGTACAAGACTTGTACAGTAAGGTACACGACAATACACGGTCATTATAACGTACAACTGCAATAATGCACTGAAATTTTTAATAAGTATTTAATCAGAATAATGAACCAAAACTGGCATAACAAACTCACCACTCATGCGAGCACTGGTATTTTGATAAATATCTAATCGGAATAACGAATCAAAAGTAGCAAGATGAACTTGCCATTCGTGCAAGCACTGAAATTTTAATAAAAATTTAATCAGAATAACAAACTAAAACTCGCAAGACACACCTGTGTGAGCTGCTGCTCACCTATCAGGTACTTGTACCTTCCTCCCTTTTTTCCTTTCCTCTTCTTTCTTTCATCTTTTCCCAGACCTCTTTCCCTGTCACTTCCCCTCCCCATTATCTGTCAGAGATAAGGGATTAGGGAGTTATACCTTGCTCTCTCTCTCCAACTCATTCATTTTATGTCATCTTTGCTTCATCATTTCTCACTCATTCTCAGTCATATATGTAATTTCATTTTCATTCTCAGTCAGTCTCATTCTATTTTAGCAATCCTTAGGATTGTTCTAACATTCAGAGAGAGAGAGAGAGAGAGAGAGAGAGAGAGAGAGAGAGAGAGAGAGAGAGAGAGAGAGAGAGAGAGAGAGAGAGAGAGAGAGAGAGAGAGAGAGAGAGAGAGAGAGAGAGAGAGAGAGCTCCAACTTATGGGGTGTTTACTGTATGTAAACATGTGATGCCAACATGTGACCTATACTTGTCAAAGCAGTGCAAAACTTGGGATGGTAATGTGCAAAACTCAGCATAGTTAGAAGTTAGGACTAGGTGTGAAACTCGGGAGGGTACTGTATAAATTTGTTGTCATCTCAAGTGCAGTAGTGCCTATTGTACTACATACACTATATTTTCCACCACTGCTAATATGGATCAATTTGGTGAGCATAAAGACCCCTGCATCCATCATGGGAAGGAATTATAATTTAACATGTGGATTCTGAATCTAAAGCTTTATCCCCTTCCTGCTTCTGGAAGCCTAGGGTACAATAGTTGACACATTGCACAGTAGTAAAGCTGGATAATCACTTCAACATTGAGAAGGAGATACACTGAATTCAGAAGAGCAGGAGTGATTGTGATGGTGGTGGTGTAAACAAGATGCCAGCAAATGCAGTACTAGTGATGTGTTACTTATAGGAGTGTGTTGGCATGTTGAGTGGTGTTTATTCCATGCAATTCTACTCATTTGTGAAATCCAAGATTTTATTAATCCCTTTTTTAGATTTGTGTATGAATATTATCTAGCAACTACAATATATCAGTAATTCCTATCAAACAAATTCCAACTTAAAGATGCTGTAAACTAATGAGACAATTTTAGAATGAGTATAGAATGACAAGTATAATCAGGCATATACCCTTGACAGCTTATAATACCATCTTTGTGTAGGCAGTGTTACAACTCACCATGAATGAGAATGTTACGAGCGTAGGGACTATCAGATCGTAACAAAATCTCAAAGTAAATAAATTCCAGGATTGAGGAAATCACTGACAAATTCAAATACAACAAATACAGTAACATTCATTTATTATCTACACTGCATAACTCAGCATTAACAGTACTCTTACCCTAGATTACAGAGTTGAAAAGAAACTACTCTCAAAAATTACTTACAAACGCATGATTATTTGATTAAGTTCACCACCTGTAGTCACCTAGCAAAATTCTTATTATTAACTATGATGAAAGTTCATACTTATCAAGGAGTCACAGCTGAGGGCATGGAAGACAGGAAAAGCCAAACGCCTTCACTGCTCCTCAGTCTTGGTGGGTGAGGGAAGAGGACTGAAGGTACTCCCACTCTCCCACCACCACCACCACCTCAGAGTGTTTGTGTGCTTTAACAGGCTCTGAAACCAGTGTCTCATTGTTGATTCAAGTCTGGTCAGCAAAGATCTTGATGGTACAGGTGGCACAGGATCACTCCTGAGCCAGGCCTTTGGACTAGCAACTCCTGTAGAAGGGGGGAAAAAAAAGAAACGAACAGCATCCTCTATCCTAATTGTTCATACATGTGGCACGCCACATTCTCTCCAGAAACTCTTTCACCGCCTCAAAGTTATACTTGGCGCTGGTCAGACCTCATCTAGACTACGCTGTGCAGTTCTGGTCCCCACATTACAGGAAATATATAGGTCTATTAGAATCAGTACAGAGGAGAATGACTAAAAGGATACAGGGGATGAGGAGTATTCCTTACGAGGCGAGGTTGAAGCTGTTAAATTTACATTCTTTAGAGAGATGTAGGTTAAGAGGGGACCTGATAGAAGTCTGTAAGTGGTATAAGGGTTATAACAAGGTGGATGTAGGCAAAATTCTTAGGATCAGCAACCAGGGTAGAACAAAAAATAACAGGTTCAAGCTTGAAAAATTTAGGTTTAGGAAGGAGATAGGAAAAAATGGTTCTCAAATAGAGTGGTAGATGAGTGGAACGGACTCAGTAATCATGTTGTTAGTGCTAGGACACTAGAGAGCTTTAAGAGAAGATTAGACAAGTTTATGGATGGGGATAATAGATGGAAATAGGTAGGTATATTTCGTACAGGGACTGCCACATGTAAGCCTGGTCGCTTCTTGCAGCTTCCTTTATTTCTTATGTTCTAATCATCCTTTCATTCGCCTCTCTACACAGTCCCAGCAACAACACCATCCACTCCTTTCCTGTCTTCTCCACTCTTTCATTCCTATCATGCCCTAACTCAGTCAGTATCACTTGCATCATCTCATTCCTGTCTCTAGCATACTTCACACACTCCAACACCACATGTTCCACCGTCTCATCCTCTCCCATGTCACACATCTGGCACACTTTGCTGCGGGACTCAGACCACCTGTAACTCCTTGCATTCACATGCAGTGATCCTAAAGATTTAACCAATTTCTGCTAGACTTGGTTTGAGATAAATGATGATACTCATCCTTAAAAAATGTCTATAAATGGTTCTGATTGAAAAAAAATATGTATGATATATCCATTCTGATAAATTAAAAACAAATTTGTAGTTTTAAAACATTTGCCTGACAGGGAGAATTAACAGGTTTTAGTTATAAGGTGAGGGATTAATACAGGATACACTTTAATGTTTTATTTAGACAACTGTAGCTCACTCTAGATCTTAGAATAGACTAGTGTTCACTATTCCTTTGCAGCTATGAATGTTTATAAAAAGACCGAACCAAACTATGTCATCTTGCTTACTCTTCTTAACCCCTTCAGTCCTTACTACACCACAGTCAGATGTGTGAATGGGGAAATCACTCATCATTCCAACTGCATTTTATCTAACCCTTACAGAATGCCAGAGTACAGTTTGGTTTACGAAAGACACTTGTAATACTAAATATAGCGATGCATTTCCTAATGATATCATGTTGCCTCAAATATTCCCTTCTTTTAGTCCTTCAGACTGGTGTGAAGCACAGGGAAGATGAAATACGTTAACCTCTCTCTCTCTCTCTCTCTCTCTCTCTCTCTCTCTCTCTCTCTCTCTCTCTCTCTCTCTCTCTCTCTCTCTCTCTCATACACACACCTAACTCCTCTGACTATAAGAAATTCTTTGACCACTTAACTTCCAAAGTGGAGCACATGCTGACTCTCTTCCCTTTTGCAAAGATCTCCATTCTTGGAGACTTCAGTGTTCACCACCAGCTTTGGCTTTCCTCTCCCTTCACTGACCATCCTGGTGAACTAGCCTTTAACTTTGCTATCCTCCACAAAATAGAGCAATTGGTGCAACACCCTACTTGTATTCCTGATTGTCTTGGAAATATGCCCAACATTCTAAACCTTTTCCTAACCTCTAATACTTCTGCTTATGCTGTCACCCCATCTTCTCTGTTGGGCTCCTCCGATCACAATCCCACATTTGTATCTTGTTCTATCACTCCAATCCCTCCACAGGATCCCCGTAAGCAGAGGTGCTTCTGGCATTTTGCCTCTGCTAATTATTATGTTGATTTCCTTGGAATAACTACTGCTTCCATGTCAGAGACCCATCCCTGTGTGCTGAATGCAAAACAGAGTTGATAGTGTCTAGCATAGAGGCATACATTCCTCACTCTTTCTCTCAACCTAGACCTTCCAAACCTTGGTTTAACACAGACCATTCTCATGGTATACATGATAGAGAGGTGGCCCATAAAAGGTACTTGACTTGACCCTTCCATCACCTGAATTTCATGTGCTTTATATTTCTCAAAATCATGCCATCTATTCTCCAGTTAGTTAAAAATCATTCATTAATAGAAAGTGTAAAAATTTTTCAAGATCTAACTCCCCTCATGATTTTTGGCACTAAGCTAAAAATATCGCCAATAACTTCACTTCATCTTTCCCTCCTTTAGTTTAACCTGATGGCACCACTGCCATCTCATCTATTTCTAAAGCTGAACTCTTCGTTCAAACCTTTGCGAAAAACTTTTGTATGATTCAGTGCTTGTTCCATGAGAACAGGCCTTGTTAAACCAAGGTTTGGAAGGTTTAGGTTGAGAGAGATAATGAGGAATGTAATGATGTGAGTAGTAAAACACATCTGACCAAATGATTGGCATTAATCAACACAAAATGTAACAGGAGTTTGTAAAGAGTACAACCCAAAATTGTAATACACAAGTATTATCCTTCCACTAGTAACTCTTAATACATGAAGAAAACCCACACTGTCAAGACATCTGCTAATACACACCTGGCAGTAATGAGGAGCTGTCAATGAGAGAAGCTGAGCCTCTCATTTCCCTCCCAGATCACTTAACGAATGTACACGCTCAAACCATACGATACCTTCTATTAAACCATTCAGTGCCTCAACAACCAACCACATTTAATCATAGTTGTCATGGTTTTATTGTTACAATTATCACCACTTTCTCCACCTTCTACAAAATTATATCCAAGATACCTCGAAGCAAGTAGGAGGATGTCTCATATTGCCTGAGTGCCTTAGTACTGAAGTATCCTCACTGCATTTGTGTTGATGAGGAGTAGTTGAAGTGTCCTCAGGAACAGAACTATACTGAAGAGTCATATTTGTAGAATCAACAGAATGAGTAGGCCAGTTGCTCATTTCAGGATTTGGCTGTACATGAGGTTCACTACTGGCAGGAACTAAGTGTTTGGTAGCTACCATGTCTTCCTTGTCATCAGAGTACCTTATGGGAGCATAATGGGGATTTGCCTGTAGGAGCTTAACCTCATCTACCAGCAGATCAGTCTTACTGGGCCATACGTGATGCCTAAGTAAGACAATGCCAGGACTGGACAGCCAAGATGGAATAGAGGTCCCAGTGGAAGACCGACGAGTGTACCCGAAGAGCCATTCATGTGGGGTCTCATTGGTTGCCATGCAGAGCAAAGAATTAATTAAATGAAGGGCGTCAGGAAGGACAACTTGCCACCACTAGATCAGCAGGCCACAGGATACCAAAGCAGTTGTAATGGTCTTCCAAATGCTCCTGTTAAACCTCACTGCTTGCCTGTTGCCTTGAGGATTATAACTCGTAGTTCTGCTGCAAGCGACACCTTTACTTGAGAAAATCTTTTAGTTCTCTGCTCATGAATGATGCTCCCCTATCTGAATGAATATAAGATGGCATGCTAAAAATGGAGAAGACTTGAGAAAGGCAATTGATAACTGTTAATGTAAACATATTAGAACATGAGAATACAAATGGGAACCTAGAGTATTCATCTATAATAATTAGGAAATACTGATTCTTGTCTGTACTTGGAAGGGGTCCTTTAAAATCTATGTAATGCTGTTTGAATAGATGGGTAGCTTTTTTATAAGAGGAATTCTTGTAGGTTGATAGAAGTTAGGTTTGCACTCTGCACATGTCCTGCATGAGGTAACAACTCTACAGATATCTTCCACAGAATAAGGTAGATTCTTTGACCTGACAAAGTGAAGCAAATGAGTAACATCAAGGTGGCACAAGTCATCATGAATGGCAGACAGTGGCTGCTGATCAGGGCATGCCATGGCACAGTAACTCCTGGAGAGTATATCTGGAGCAATGTTATCTCGGCCTGGTCTGTACAATATATCAAAATCATAGCAAGAGATTTCCATCCTCCACCTTAAAATTTTATCATTTTTTTATTTTGTTCTTATACTGTTTATCAAACATTGGTCAGTTTTAGTAGAGAAGTGCTTACTGATCAAGTAATGCCCCCAGTGGCACTTTCAATAATAGCCAAGGCCTCCTTCTCTACAGCAGCATGGTGTCCCTCAGGTCGTTGCAGAGTTCAAGAATAGAAGGCAATGGGATAACCAGCTTGGGTGAGAACAGCTGCAATAGCGGTGTCTGAAGCATACATCTCCATCTGAAATGGCTCAGATTTTTTGATTGCCTAAACCATTGATGATTCTATATCACTCTTCAGTTGCTGAATCTCTGCTTCTGCCTCCTCCATCACAGGGAAGGTATTAGTGGCAATAAGTGGACAAATCTTGTGTGAATAATCATATATTCACTATGAATAATATGCAAATGGGTCAAGAGCACAGTGTAGTGACTTTCTATCACACAGCACTGTTAAGTCATGAAGAGGCTTGAGGCATTTGGGATCAGGACAAATCACTCCCTTCTCCACCATTTAGCCCAGAATGTGGAACTTACGAGTTGAAAAAATGGCACTTTTCTTCATTGTAGATCATATTCTTTCTTTTGACAGCCTTGAGGAATTTGCCAAGGTTAGCATCATGTTCCTCTTGCATCATTTCACATATGGTGATGTTGTCCAAGTAGGCATAGGTACCAACAAGTCCTTCTTCTTTAATTAGTGAATTCATAATTCTCTGGAAACAAGTCACTCTATTTGTAACTCCAAACAAAACTCTAGTAAACTGATACAGTTTACCACATGCCTCAAAGGCAGTGCATGGCTTGTCCTGTTCTCTGATGGCTACCTGATGATAAGCACTGCATAGGTCAGTCGTACTGAAGACATGATCCTGTGCAATCTTGTTCACAGTTTCATCTATCCAAGGCAGTGGGTAGCCATCAAGGAGTGTGAACTTACTGATTGTTTCACTGTAATCTATGGCCAAGCATCTCTTATGGGACTCATTTTTGACCACAATCACTTGTGCATGCTATGGAGAGTTGCTGTGCTCAATAATTCTTTCCTTTAACAGGCTTTCCACTTCCTTTTCTGTGAAGATACAGTGCAGTAGTGTTGTGATTTAGAGACAATAAGGTGACAGCCTTTAGGTTAGTAAATAGTTCTGGAGGATCTACATTCAGCTCTCTAAGTCCACAGATTACGAGTATGGGCAAGTTTCCACTGTAAGTCAAAGTAACACTATTGTGCAGCTTCTGAAAGTCTTGGCCTAGAATTACATCAGAACAGAGTTGTGGAAGAACAGCCAGACACACATTTTCATAGGTCTGGCCATTCACTTTTGTGTCCACACTGCAAAAACCAGATGTTTCAGTCAAAAATGAAGTAGAAGCCATGCTTAGACTGTTGCACTTTTAATAAGTGGAGTTTAACTATGTCAATATACAAAACTCTCTGAGCTTCCACTGTCAATAAGTCCATCTGTTTCAGTCAAAATTTTAGCCACCGCTTTTGACAATATATTAGGAGTAGCAGCAGCTGATGTTACAGTCACCAATGTCATACAATCAATAGAAGCTAAAGCCCCAGTAGCATGAGCGCTCCAATACACTTTAGCTACGCGACCCTTTTTCTGGCACTTATGGCACAACAATTCACAAACAGGACACTTCAAACATGGGTGGCGTCAAAGACCACAAAAGAAATACTTTGAATTTATAGCAGCCATTACTGTAATAGATTGTGGCTCTCCATTAGTGTTATTACACTATGTAACAAAATTTCACATTTATCTTGTCCTTGGCTCCAAACCATAATTTTCCAGTTATTTCCATCTAAACTAAATATAAAAAATTTATTTTGATCCTAAAACTTTGCTTTTGTGGTTAGAACAATTAATTTACATTTTTTGCTTATTTTATTATAGTATGGGTTACTATTGGTTTTCACGTCAGGTAAAGATCTTTGCAAAATCTCAGTTGCTTATCTGATTGCTTTTGAAATGTAGTAAATAAGTTAAAACAGTGAAAGAAAGAATATAAAGTGTTCCAAAGATTTTTAATTTTAATAAGATCATTCTTGAATTGACCAGCTCTAGCAAAAGATTTCTC
Source organism: Scylla paramamosain (assembly GCF_035594125.1). NCBI lineage: Eukaryota > Metazoa > Arthropoda > Malacostraca > Decapoda > Portunidae > Scylla > Scylla paramamosain. Next base: position 624,059 of record NW_026973672.1, read on the forward strand.
ATATTAAGAAGAATTTGCATACATTTCAGAAATTTTCTCAAATCTTCCAGAATGTTCTGCCAGACACTTTTAGAAGTTTCTAGAACATTTTAGAACATTCTATTCAATGTAAACATTTCCAGAATATTCTAAAACTTTCTATAATACAGTAGAAATGTGTAGAAGTATCAAGAATTTTCTAGAATCTACAAGAATTTTCTAGAATGATTCAGAATATTCTAAAGTAGGTTCAAGAATATTCTAGAAAGATTGAGAACATTCTGGAACACATTTTAGAAAGACTAAGGATATTCTAGAGTACTGCTTGACAATATAGAAGTAGGGGTTTGCAGACCACCAATCAGTTCTGCTTTGGCTGCCTGAGAACACATCACAAGAGATGAAATGGCATTAAGAGGCGGCAATCATCCTCCAAATGCATTTTGCTACATATGTGGTCAATTCAAGACAAGAGCAAAGAAGTTCTCTGTGACAGCATGTGGAAAAATGGTAAAATTTAGATATTTGGGGCAAAAAATAATTCTAAAAAGCAAAGTTTGACAGGAATAATGAACATTTTCTATTGTTTTGCAATGAAAAGAGTTGGAAAATAACACCTGCTTGTCAAAGACAAAAATGGTGTTACATAGTATTATCCACAGCAGCACTGATCACAAAACAAAGGAACATCACCATAAAACTCTAAGTTCCTCTATACAGAGTCGAGAGCTCGTGCTTGGTTAGACAAAGTAGTCAGATCAAGAGTACTGTTTTTCAATAGGCATTGCCTTATCAGTGGCAACTGCAGGCCACTAATAAAGGAGTCTCTGATATACTCTTCACAGTGCTGAATCGCAGTGACAGCCTTAAAATTACACTCTTTACTCATGATCTTAAGGACCTGGAAGTACTCATCAAGAGTCTCGCCCAGCTGTTGGCGATGAGTGGCCAGTGAGTGATGCACAAATACTTCATTCATTAGTTTCACACACAAAGCCTGTAGTGTACTTAAGGCATCATCATAAGTTGCACCCTCAGATATACTTTCGTACACTCTGAGTGACATAAAATTGGTAAAGAGTCCAAGCTTGTTCACTTTATCTTGAGGTAGAACTGCTATGAGTCTTGAAAGTTTGTATCCAGTGTTTTCATTCCTGTGCTGCTGTCAGTGATCTTGGGTTTGCATACAACCTCTCTGGTCTTAGCAGACTTTCCATTAGGTAGAAGTTCCAGGCATTGATTGCCTTATCTTATGTTGATGAAAATGATGTTAGTAGTAAAACACATCTGACCAAATGATTGGCTTTAATTAACACAAAATTTAGCAGGAATCTGTAAAGAGTACAACCCAAAAATTGTAATACATGAGTATATATCCTTCTACAAGTAACTCTTAATACATGATGAAAGCCCACACTGTCAAGACACCCACCAATACATACCTGGCAGTAACGAGGAGCATTCGACAAGTGAAGCTGAGCCAATCCTTTCCCTCCAAGATCAACTAATGTATGTACATGCCCAAACCATATGATACCTTCAACTAAACCATCCAATGTCTCAAAAACCAACCACGCTTAATCATAGTTGTCGTGGTTTTATTGTTGCAATTATCACCACGTGTACACCTCCATGCCAGACACTATCACCTCTGTTTTGTGCTCAACTCACAGAGATGGGTCTCAGACACAGAAGCAGTAGACATCCCAAGGAAAATCAGCATAATACCTCCTCAGATCCCACCCAACTAGCAGAGACAAAATGCCCGAGGCACCTCCACTCTGTGAGATCCTAAGGAGGGATTGAAGTGATAGGATAAGATACAGATATGAGGCTGTGATCGGAGGAGCCCAACAGAGAAGATAGGGTAACAACATAAGCAGAAGGATTAGAGGTTAAGAAAAGGTCAAGAATGTTGGGCATATAAGAGCATATGAACATAAGAAATAAGGGAAGCTGCAAGAAGCCACCAGGCTTACACGTGGCAGTCCCTGTGTGAAATATACCTACCTATTTCCACCTATCATCCCCATCCATAAACCCATCTAATCTTCTCTTAAAGCTCCCTAATGTCTTCGCACTAACAACATGATTACCGAGTCTGTTCCATTCATCTACCACTCTATTTGAGAATCAATTTCTTCCATTCATCTACCACTCTATTTGAGAATCAGTTTCTTCCTATCTCTTTCTTAAACCTAAATTTTTCAAGTTTGAACCCGTTATTTCTTGTTCTATCCTGGTTGCTGATCCTAAGAATTTTGCTTATGTCCCCCTTGTTATAACCTTTATACCACTTGAGACTTCCATCAGATCCCCTTTTAACCTACGTCTCTCTAAAGAATGTAAATTTAACAGCTTCAAACTCACCTCATAAGGAATACTCCTCATCCTCTGTATCCTTTTAGTTATTCTCTTTTGTACTGATTCTAATAGACCTATATCCTTCCTGTAATTTGGCGACCAGAACTGTACTTTGTAGTCTAGATGAGGTCTGACCAGCGCCACATATAATTTTAATATTATTTTGGGCCTTCTACTTTTAACACTCCTAAAAATTAATCCTAATACCCTATTTGCCCTGTTTCTGGCCTCTATGCATTGCTTTCCTAGACGGAACTCAGAGCTAACTATAACTCCTAAATCTTTTTCATACCCTGAACCTACCAGAGTTTTATTGTTTATTGTGTACCAACTGTGTGGGTTTCCTCTACTTACGCTAAGTACTTTGTACTTGTTGATACTAAACTACATTTGCCATCTGTCTGTCCATTCATTCATCCTATCTAAATCTGCCTGCAAGGCAGATTCTGACCTAATTAATTCCAATTAATCCTAATTCTCACCTAATTAATCTACCTATCTTTGTGTCATCATCTGCAAATTTACTAACATCACTACTAATTCCACTATCCAAGTCACTGATATATATTAAAAACAACAATGTCCCTAATACTGATCCCCATGGCACCCCACTAATTATATGACCCCACTTGGATTTAGAGCCGTTTATTACAACTCTCCGTCGCCTGTCACTAAGCCATGACTTTATCCAGCCTAACACCTTCCCATCTATCCCATGTGCCTTAACCTTTCTCAAGAGCCTCTGATGGGGTACCTTGTCAAACACTTTACTAAAGTCCAGACATAAGATGTCATAACTATCACCATTATCTACTGCCTCATACACTTTACTGTAAAAACTTAACAAGTTTGTCAAGCAAGACTTCCCATGCTATGACTGATTTATCAAGCTATGTTTGTGTAAATGCTCCCTAATGCTCTTTGCTATTACTGATTCCATTATTTTACCTACAACAGAAGTTAAGCTGACAGGTCTATAATTAGATGCTAAAGTTTTATCTCCTTTCTTAAAGATGGGTACTACTTTAGCCTGCCTCCATATTACCGGCACCTCACCTGACCCAAGTGACTTCCTAAAGACAGAAACTAACGGCTCACTAATAATCTCTTTGCATTCCTTAAGTAGTCTGGGATATATTTCATCTGGTCCTGGTGTCTTGAACTTTTTTAGCCTATCTCCTGTTCCACTATCTCCTTAGTTATGGTAATGTCTGTCAGCTTCTCATTCTCATCTACTCTAAACATCTGTTCACTATTTGGCATATCTTGCATGTTTTCCTGGGTCAAGACAGTTAAAAAACTCATTCAGAATTTTACTAATCTCCTCCCCAGAACTAACCAGCTCCCCATCTGCTGCCTTTAATGAACCTATAGTTTCCTTATTCTTCGTCCTACATACCTGATAAAATCCCTTGGGATACGTCTTCGCCTGGCTGGCTACCTTTAATTCATAATTGCTTTTAGCTTTCCTTGTTAATCTCCTGACTGTTTTAACTATTTCATTATAATGTGGCCTTAAAACCTTTTCCCCTGCCTTCTAATCTCATATATACTTTTCTTCTGCCTTATATAGTGTTTTAACCTAACAATCATCCATTTAGGGTAATTTTTCTGTGATCTTATTGCTCTATACGGGATGATGTTTGCTAACTGTCCTGTATGCAATTTACAAAGTATTTATACAACTCATCTACATTTACTTCACCTAATCCCCTCATCTCGACTTCTTCCATCCTCTCCTCTCCACTCCCTCATCTACTCGCCTCGACCTCACCTCTCCCATCTCAGCATGACCTGACCCTGCAACATACCCACACATATCTCTCTCTCTCATCCTTCTCAGCCCCTTCTGGACACATCTTCCCTCCTCTTGTCCTACACCCTCACACCTCACCTCACCTCTCTCATCCTGCCTTATCTCTCTCAAGTTCGTCCCGGACCTAACATCACCCTGTATCCATTGCCAGTCAACTCCTTGGAGGTACCTTTTTAATTCCTCAAAATCTGCTCTCTTAAAGTCAGGTATTTTACTAGTGTTTTTGCTTCTAAAAGTTTCCTCCCATTTTAATTTGTACCTAATTTCCCAATGGTCACTGTTACCTAGCTGTCCTCCAATCTCTATCTGCATGACTGCTTCCTCCCTGTTAGTAAGAATTAAATCTAGAATATTATTCCCCCTTGTGGGTTCTACAACTACCTGTTTAAAAAAATTATCCTGAATTACCTTAAGAAATTCCTCTGCTTCCGTTACCCACCATCAGGCTCCATTCGATATTCCTAAAATTAAAATCTTCCTCACATACCTGACTGTACAGTGGACCCTTGACTAACGAATGGTTTGAACTGTGAACAATCTCAGTAACAAACTGAAATAGTTGAAATATTGCAACCTACAAAACAAACTAAAAGCTCAATAACGAACTAGTGACAATAGCATAACAAGACCTGGCACCACTGGCATAAAGTGACCTGGCAACACTGCTCCAGTTCCTTGCGCCATAAGTATAAGCAAGAGGTTGCTCTTAGTGTTTGCTCCTTGTTTAGCTTTGTTTAGCAGCATTTTGTGAGCAAGACAGCATTCAGCAACATGGACAGCACGAAGAAGTTGGAGAAGACAAGACAGCCTATTACAGTCGCTATGAAAAAGGAAATCATCAAGAAGTATGAGGAAGGAGCAACCATCACCCAGTTGTGTTGCCTTTACGATCGTAATAAGAGCACCATTGGCACCATCATCAAGGACAAAGATAAATAAAAAGATAAATAAGTTCTTAAGATTGCAAAACGAACTTTTCCTTTAACGAACCCCTCAATGTAACCAATTATGTTCGTTATTCAAGGGTCCACTGTACCTTTCTGCTCTATTTCCTGCCACAGTGAGATGTAAATTTCCTTTGTACTGTTTGGTGGGGTGTATACTACTCCCAGTTCTACTGACTGTGGTCCTTCCTTAATATCTACCCATATCGACTATGTTTTGCTATCTTTTTTAATTCTACTATTAGTACAACACTAATGTGTCCCTAATGTATAATGCGATGCCTCTTCCTCTCCTGTTTTCCCTGTCTTTATGGAACAGTGTATAACCATCTATCTTAACCTCTGGATTAAATACTTTCCCTGACATATCTAATCAAGTTTCTGTTAAAGCAATGATATCAAGTTTCTCTACACGCCATTCCCCTAAGCAAGTCTATTTTATTCAAAATACTTCTACAGTTTTTATAGTAAACACTTAAGCTATTTATTACCTTCTCTGAGCTAGTTACCTTTCTAGATTTAACTAATTTGTCTTTCATTTTGACCTCATAACCTCTTCTTCCCTACTGACTGATGAAAAAAGCGCTGGAGTCCAGTTACTTCCCACTCGAGTATTGTGGCCTAAACCCAGGCACCCTGGCATGATAAATGCACTCCATCCCGGATTTACAAGGAATCCCTACTCTAGAAGAGGTCCCAATTGTTGATGAATGTCTATTCATTACTTACAATGATTCATGAGCCTGCAATTCACTGTAATAGCCCTGGACAGCCAGTCACCACTAACGCCCTCCTCAGCAAGACTCCACATACCACAGGAATCCCTCCCTTGTCCCTAG
>NW_026973672.1:635000-690000 GCF_035594125.1 Scylla paramamosain
AGTTGTTCCTCTTCTTTGCATCTTCATCTGTGATTCCCATTTTTTGCAGTTCTACTGTAATTCCACCCCTCTATCTTACTCTGTCTTCCTTTCAATGTTCTTCCTTCAACTGGTTTTCTCCAGACTCTTTTAATTGTTTCCTGATCTTCAATCTCTTCTTACTGCATGACCAAAACATCTAATTTTCATCTTATCACTTCTGTAATGCACTTCACTCTTGCTGGTATTCTTGCTTTTTCCATTTTGTTGATGTTTTCTGAGTGATCACACCTATTATGCACCTCAACATTTTCTTCCCTGTTCTTTCCAATTTCATCATCAACAAATTCAGTAAATGATCTGTTTTGTGTCCGTCTCCAACCTCAGCCACTCATACATTGGTTCCAGGCATCTTCTTGCCTAGTAGTAATCCAGCTTGGTCAGTGTTGCCTAGAGCCACTGCTTAGTTGGTTTCCCTTGTTGTCTGCTTCTTGAATGTAAACATCTCCAGTGACATTGGCCAAAAGCTGAGTTGCTTCTGAGTCATCTTAGGTTGACATGCATCTCTAAGAAAATTTGGAAATAATCATCTCTCTCTAAAGAATTAGTGTATGTAATATTGAAGGAATGTTGTTAAGTAGAAACTATATTATTCTGTGAGCTAACAGTACAGATTTAGTGCATAAATCTTTAAGAATTTGATTTTTATATAATTCATTTACTGTGATTATTCAGTTAACTATTCTTGTATAAACTTTAAGAATGTTAAATGTGTTATTTCTTGTCTTTTGCTTTCCATAGCAAAAAACTCTGGCTTTTCAGTTTCAAGAATTAAGTTTTTCCTCATTCTTTTATACACATGATGCCTTATTTTGACACTGAAATCTTAAGACACTAACATCTTTAGCTAGTGTTCTAAGACCCCATGTATCAAGGTACTAAGTGCACTCTGTGAATTCATGTAACTGTAATTCAACTACTGAAATCTGAACTAAACAAGCTGTTTGAGCTAAGCCGTACTTGCAAGCTTAGTGATTGATTGCTTCTGTGTATTCACAACTCACCGATGTATATTATTTTACTGCATTTTAATTAAAATCTTGTATAATTGGAGCATTTTATCATATTTCATAAATGCCAAAAAAATATTCAAGCCTATCATGTAAAATAAAAGATTAATGAGCAAAATCTCTCAATGAATGTAATCTAATCAATGTTTGTGTCATTTACGTGACACCACACAACTGCCACAGGCAGCACACACTGCCTTCCCAAAGTTTACATTTATTAGTGGTGTCGAAACTATTGTCCCAATAGGGTTTCATGTTGACGGGTAATAATTTCAATTATCCACTGTAACAAGTGGATAGACTAACAAGGATACAGTTCTTGTCGATCCGGGCTTCTGGAACAAAACTGTTCTCAGTTTGCTTCATATGCCAGTCAGTTACACTTGAGGAGCGATCAGAGTTATACTCCTCCCATTCAAGCAGTTAGACTCCAGCCAGTGTTCATTGCAGTTCATCATTCCTCCTATTAACCTTACTACTACAGGCAGACATCCCTTCCCAACTCCAGCTAAGTACCCTGTCTAGTCCTGTGCCTGTGCACTGATAGGTACTTAGCCTCATCCCATGTCTGCCTAGATCAAGGTAAATCTTATTCTGTAACCTGGTATTAGACCATATATGCTAATTCACCATAGGTGTAAAAGAGTGAAGGTGGGCCACACTTTGGTGAGCATTGGCATGGGGCAGGCAGCGCCACCCTTCCTGGGCCATGGCATATGGAGTAGGGCTACCATTTCCTTTTCTCCATTGCCGTCACATTCCCAGTCACAGGTGGCTGGTGCCCATTTCAAAGCTGAGTGAACCAACAAGTAACAGGCAGACATCCCAGAAAAATCCAAGCCATGACCAAGATTTGAACTTGGTTTCTTGCTTTGTAGTTAGCTGCACTATTTGCAGGGTGCACTGCCTGTGGCAGCTGTGTTGTGACAGTGCTACATGTCACATACTTGATACTAACATTGGTGGTAAATTATATTTGTGGGAACTTTTTAGACCTTTACACTCACTCTATGGTCTCCCAGCTAACACACAAACACAGAAAACACAACTAAATATAATCATAAATAACCAATAACTTACCTGTGGTTTGGGCTGGCTGTGGTCGTTGGTGAGTTGGTGTCACTGTGCATTCCAGGCCAGCGGCTAAATGTGTTTTCATAGCAAAGACAGATTATTTGCTGCTGTGCAGGTTTCCTTGGTTCTAAGTTCTTAGCAACTTAGTGAATATTCAAAGTGGAGTAGATATGACTTGAAAGGCAGCTGCGAGTCAGGCAGTTCCACTCCTCGTGGGCTCCTTCCTATATCAAAAACAATAGCTACCTATAATCATCTCCATATCTCTGATTCCCAATTTATTTATAATAGCAACTAATACTTAGTTTTTACTAAATTAACCTTAATTATCCCTTAATTTAACTTTACAATTTATATACAAATCACACCATAAACCAATAAGGCATTGGTATTATGCACAATAGTGGAAATTTCCACAACATTCACAAATATGTTTTGCTCTTTATTCCTTTATTTCACATGGTAAGTTTGAGTGTTTTGATTATTATTGTCTTTTAGTATTAATGAATTATAATAAAAATACTGCAATAGTGCAAGATTTTTATTTGAATGTATTGAAAACTGTTGTGTGTACTACTCACATACTTGGCAACATTGATGATGCATTCTTTGAGAGATTTTGTTCATTAATTCTTTATTCTTTATAGGCTGGAATATTGCGCTTATCATCTTTTAGTATACATGAAATATAATGGACCATATGAATTGCAACATAATGTAAAATGCAGTAAAAACAAAGAAATACCTGAATGGGGAATAAATGACAATGGCCAACCAACACTCAGCTTACACATTCACCTTAGTCCACTCAGCTTGCTCATTCCAGCTTCCTCCTTCCAGTGAATGAATGGAATTTAGTAACAGGTTTAATCCTTATTTTTCCTTATGAAAGCAGCCTTTTTTGTGCCTTACTTGAGATCCTCCAGTATCCAAAAAGTGCTGTGGTGTGCACCTACCCTCACCAACAGTCAGTCTACAAATGTTACAGCACAACAGGGATAGCAAACATATATTCTCCAGGCTCTGTTTATTGGTTTTACAAACATTCTTTGTTTCCATGACAATTAGTAGCATAAATAAGTTTCTTTTAAGTAATCCAAGTCAAGATCATTGATGTAGCCCTCAGTGATGGAAGTAGTCAGTGGGTTAAGCAACACATCACACAGGATATGTTCCCCATTCATTAGCTTGTTTCCAGCAATTTTTATTTATTTATTAACTCATTTATTTTTATTATTATTATTTTCTATTTCCCTGCACATCAGTATCAGTATCTAACACCTTGTCTCTTCCACAGAAGTTCAAGAAACCACTAGTGGTCATCAAAAGTGGTGATAGTCAATCTGGTTCCTTACTGCATCCCAAAGTGCATAAATTGTTTTGAAGGGTAAGTACCTGGAAATAATGGAATACATGAAGGGTACATGACATGGTCAGTGTGTATGGGTGAATTGTACAAAAAGATGTTTTAGGAAGAATATTGTCATGTAAGAAATTAATTTAAATCAAGATTAAAGTATTAAATATACTTTTAAATGTAAATGAGAAATATGAAATGTATGAACATATAATTATTTTGTTTTATTGTACATTTAGCACCTAGTAACAATTATTCAGGACTGAATAGCTATTTTTATTATATTCAAAATAGACCTAAAAATTTTATTTATATGTTTTCAGTCTTAAAGCTAGAGAGAAATGTTTTTTTTTAATTAAGCAGCCTAGAGGCTAAGGTATGCAGTATGTATTTCTCAAAAGCTCCCAGAAGAGTGCATGAGGCTGAATCTTAAGAAAATTAGTCACTCCACAGTAAGCTTTTCTTGGTTCACCTTATGTTTTGACAGTACAAGAGGGGAAGGAGTTGATGATGATCATAACTGCCATGTTTGTTAAAGATTCTTTAATCCATACATCTGTCATGGCCTGAATCTGGTTTCTGCTTTATATTTGTGAATATATTGACTTACTTATCTGACAAAACCCCTTCCTTCAGTGTAGTTTTTTTTTAGATCAGATTCACTAATGTAACAGGGTTTCTGTATTTCCTGTTCATCTATCCAGTTATTTGCATCTAGAACTTCTTCTTCTTTGCATTCTAGAACTTTTTTTTAGTTAACTAAATTTCTGCTTACTGCAATAAATACAAAAAAATTTCTTACTGCAACAACTACTAGAGAATTATGCTTATTGCAACAGGTACAGAAAATATTTCAACTTATTGCAACAGGTACAGAAAATATTTCAACTTATTGCAACAGGTACAGAAAATATTTCAAAGTCTGGCTATCAATCCTCATAGTGAACATTTATTTGTTAATGAAATTCACTGAAAATATGAGGCAAAGACTAGCCAAGCAGTAATATTAACACATGCAGGCTGTTCACTTGAAGCAGCACAGTCACATACACATCTCCAAGGGATGTAAAAAGCAGGTAATGCACCATATTAAAGAGGACTTTTTAAGAGATAAAATGTATATACCTATCATAATTACTAAAATGTAACTTAAAAGATTTTCCTTACTTTGAAGTCCTGTTGACTTTTGGTAATCCTTGTATAATTCCTTCATTCTTAGGGAGCAGTCACATACTAAGAGTGGGAGGGCTCAGCCATACCATAAATCAACCCATTGGTGATGTGACTGTGTCGTCTGCTTTGGGGTACTATCAACATGATGGGTGCATGGTGGGGGTGGACAGCAGCAGGAGGCGACATTGTTGCCATTTGGGAAAGGGTCCCAATATGGACCTTCTTCATATATTTTATGGACTAATCCAGTGTTTTACTTAGATATTATAGTAGCAAATGATTTATGATTTGTTGGAATATATATCTGATAAGTTATGAAAGAGCAAATTTAACTCAAATGTTCTTATAGTTTATGAAAGACTTTGTTTATTATGATTATAAGCCCATGGAAACATCAGTTGGCTCAACTGCTGGTTGTCTACACTTCCCTGTTTCATAGGCCATTGTGCTGATTTTTGCAGTTATCCTTGTTCATGCTTGCTTTTTCAGCTGGAATATCCTCTTGTTTATCATCTTATTGTTCTGTTGTGAGCTCCACCAGTAGTTACTTATCACCACACCAATTTGAACATTTATCCAATTGACTCATATTAAGAAAGGCATAATCAGTTGAAAAAATCTGGTCACAAAAGTGGTGGTGTGACAGCAGCCTGTGGCTTTACTGGATAGTTGGGAGAGAGTGGTGTGGTGACACACATGGGATTAACAAAGTTCAAATACAGCACCAGGCAGCCAGCTGCATTATTTACATTGTGTTTATGATTATGCTAATGTATTTGTTATTCAATCTATCATTACATGTATTATTATACATTACACTATTGTAACTTCAGTATGTATAAAATGCTTTAATTATGAAGTTTTCCATATGTATATGTCTGCCAGGGTTATCAACTTACCTCACAAGCATCCCCAAGGAAGAAAAGGGAGTGGGTTCATTTGTGGTACCCAGTGGCTGGGGATCCCCATCAAAGGGAAGGGGAAGATGGTAAGGTTGATTTATAGTACAGCTGTCACCCCCCAAGGAAGCTTAATTCTCAAGGAACACAAAGCCTTAACTAAAGCTCTGATCCCACTATAGTACTGCCACCTTTAGACCATTTCCCTAATTAGCAGAGAATGGATAGACTTAATGGGAAATTAATTCATTCTTCTTACTCAATTCTTGGGACATGCAATTAGAGAAGGGCAAGAGCAGAACATTTTGCAAGAATATAATGGAAAAAAAAAGTTTTGTGGGTACATCTGTGTATGAAAATTTACTATTCCAAAGTAACAAATTTACAATTTCTCATATTCATTTCTTCTTCCCATTTAATACTCGGGGATAAAAATATTCCAAGTTTGATGGAACTGATGCCTTTGATCAGTTGCTGGGACACATGCAAAGGCAACACAAACTTACGATTGCCAAGGAAAATACATCTTTTCCCTTAGATTTCTCCAAAGTACCACACAGTACTGTTTCCATCCCTTAGAATGCTTCAATGTATTTTCAGTGGGAATGGAGAGGCCACCTAAATTCCACATCTAGTCTTTTGCTTCACTGCTTCTGTCTAACATCTAACAAGGTATCAATACTGTTTGACATTCATCAGGTTCAAAAATTCTTCTGTATGTACAATTAGTTATATAGAAAAGATTATTATCTTAACAGTCTGATGTTATATGTCACTATATCTTCAAATTTAGTCAGGAACTTAAGTCAAGAGCTAATCTGAGTTTTAATTTGACCTTATGTTGTAACGTTGTTTTAACTCATCCCTTCAGTGCAGCATCCTTGAAAAGAACAGCAGTTTGGCAGTGACTAAAAACAAACTCTCAAAATCTTATTAATATGCTTTTCTTTGATAGTTAATTGTCCACTCATCACATTCAAGTTTTACCTTTAAATTCTAGATTTTTTTGTTTTGTATTTCATTACAGTCATTACCCGTTTTATCAACTCACTGCATTATTTGCATAGGGTTTCAAGATTTGTATATTTATATCTAGTATGGTATTTGTTATGTATGCTCAAGGTGTGAATCAACCTCATCCAACCAGAACACTCAACTTTCTCTTCAACCTCAACAACTGGTGACCCCTGGACAAGAAACTACTCTTCAGCAATGGAAGAAGATACCAAGCCCAGCAATGCAAAACCAACCGTTTCCACCGTCACAGTGAAGCTGTCACCCTTCTGCGCCAGTGAGGCTGCATCATGGTTTCGGCGAGCAGAAGTTCAGTTCCGACTGAGGAAAGTTACAAGCCCTCAAACCAAGGCCGACTATGTACTGGAAGCCATCCCTGAGACAATTTTTCCTCGCATCACAGCATGGCTGGACAACCAGGACAAAGATGTCATCGACGACCTCAAGCAGTATCTCCTTCAAAGAGTTCACGATCTCCGTCAGCGCCTGGCTCCGACGTCTTCTAAATCTTCGTCTAACACCTCTGGGAGACACCACAGCACATGCAGCATGGAATGAGATGCAAGCTCTAGCTACACTACTTGAACATGACTCTACTACTGGCAAACCACAGCGGGTAGACTTGCTGTGGGAGCTGTGGCTGCAACGTCTTCCCTCATCTGTGAGAGCTGCCCTACACGAAGCTGATGACTGCCCCGTGGAAGAGCTCATAAATAAGGTGGACAATCTTATCAATACCGCAAAAGCGTCCTGTGCCCCCGACACTATCTGCCCTGCCTTAATTGACAACCTGCCCAACACCAATGCTGCCAGGCCACCTGTTTGCAAGTGGCTGCCCGACAACCAGACGTGCAACTGCAAACCAGGAGTTTCCAGCCAACATGGACAGCATGGACTGTGCTACTACCATCACAAATTCGGAGCTGGAGCTTGCAAATGCACCCCAGGTTGCCAGTGACCAAAAAACTGTTAATGAGGCCACCACTGACCACAGCAGTGGCCTCTTCGGACCCCAAGCCTGGGAATATCAATGCGCTTGCTTTACCAGCCTCTGGTTTCTTCATCACAGACATCTTATCTGGCCGTAAGTTTCTGGTGGACACAGGCACTTTTTGTTTCCTGTTTCCAGTCACAGCAGAGGACAGAAACTGCCCTTTGACACACTGATTAGACATCAAGCTCATCGCAGCCAATGGAAGTACAATTCCCACCTACAGCACCCGCACCATCCCTATCCAAGCAGCCGAACGCAGCTTTTCTTGGGATTTCGTCATCGCTGATGTCAAGACGCCTCTCCTAGGAGTGGATTTCCTGAGTCATTATGGATTGCTCATTGATGTTGCCAACCATAAATTGCTGGATGTAGCAACATTCCGCTCAGCTCCTCTTGGCTCCCACTGCCGACACACAGAAATCTGTTCATTGAGAATAGATATCCTTTACGACATGCTCAGACAAGAATTCCCTGAAGTATTCCGCCTAGAACTCCATCAGCAGCATGGTCACTCATCAAAACATGGAATTTTCCACTACATCAAAACAACGGACCCCCCCAGTTCATTCCAAGTTTAGACAGCTATCCCCTGAAAAACTTCAAGCAGAAAAACAAGCTTAAGCCGACATGGAACAAATGGGCATATGTCAGAAAGCCTCAAGTCCATGGGCATCTCCTCTTCACCTCGTCAAGACAGCTGATGGCACCTGGCAGCCCTGTAGCGACACTACAGGCAACTTAATCTTTTTACAGAACCAGATCACTGGCAATTCCCAACATGGCAGACCTTATCTCCAATCGACATGGGGCCAAGATTTTCTCCAAGCTTGATCTCCTGAAAGGGGTATTTTCAAGTTCCAGTTTACCTCAAAGACATACCCAAGACAGCAGTCATCACACCCTTTGGGACTTGCACATTCAATTACTCCACTTTTGGTCTTCGAAATTCAGGGGCAACCTTTCAGCACCTAATAGATGGCATCCTCAGAGACCTTCCCTTCTGCACCTGCTATGTGGACAACATACTGATCTTCTCCAAGAACTCAGAGGAACATCTCCAACATCTCCGAACTGTTCTGCAGCAACTACAGGACAATGGCCTGTTTGTGCATCAGAACAAATGCCAGTTTGGCGCTACATCAGTGGAATTCCTTGGACACCAGATATCATCCACCAGTGTCTCCCCCCTTTTGGGTAAGGTGCATGCTGTTTCAAAATTTCCTTGTCCCACCACCATCAAAGGACTCCAAGAATTCATCGGTATAGTAAACTACTACCATTGCTTCCTGCCGAACATTGCCCAGATCATGGAACTGCTCTACAGTTCTCTCGTTGGCAAACCAAAAGAGCTGGAATGGGGACCAAAACAGGAATGAGCCTTCAAGGACACAAAGGCCGCCCTCACCTCAGCTACAACTCTTTCCTTCTTGTGCCCCAGCACTCCTCTTACACTGACCACAGATGCGAGTTCTGTTGCTGTTGGAGCAGTCATTGAGCAGACCATCAAGGGTACGACACAACCACTGGGATTCTTCAGCTGGGAACTCCGGCAAGCAGAAACAAGATATAGCACATTCGACCATGAACTACTGGCTGTCTACCTCGCTGTTCACCACTTCAAACACCTCCTAGAAGGAATCCCATTCAGCATTCGTACGGACCATCGCATACTGGTTCATGCTTTCTCCAAACAGGGTGATGCTTGGTCAGACCAACAATGGCCAGCACCTCTCCAGCATTGCTGAGTTCAATTGCACCATTGAATACACCCCAGGAAAGATGAATCTGGTGGCCAATGCCCTCTCAAGAGTGGAAATAAACTCAGTCTACCTCGGAATCAACTATGAAGAGATAGCAACTGCTCAAGAGAATGACCCTGAGACTGCAGCCTACCGCACTGACATAACGAGTCTGCGATGGGAGGATGTTGCCTTTGGAGACAGGGGCCATACCATCCTCTGTGATGTTAGCACCGGTTGTCTGCGACTTCTCATCCCGGAGCCCCAACACAGCAAAATTTTCAATGTTGTCCATGGTTTGCCACACCTATCTGGATACTCAACTGCCCATCTCATAAAGGAAAAATTCATTTGGCACGGAATGAATAAGGACATAAGGCAATGGGCCCAATGCTGCATTACCTGCCAGACAAGTAAAGTTGGCTGCCACACTGAGTTGGGGATAGGAGACTTCCACCAGCCCAAGTGTCATTTTGGACATTCATGTCAACATGGGTGGCCCCCTTCCACCATCAGATGCCTCACAGTACCTCTTCACCACTACAGAGTGTTCCACACACTGGCCAAAAGCAATACCCATGACAAATGCTACCGCACGAGATTGCGCTGAGGCCCTCTTACATGGATGGATCAGCTGCTTTGGTGTTCCAGACGACATTACTTCTGACTGGGGCCATGCCTTCATCTCTCAGCTGTGGACGTCCCTGGGAGAGTTGATGGGGACAAACATCCATTGCACCACGGCCTACAATCCAGCAACCAACAGCATGGTGGAGCGGACCTACTGCACCCTAAAACCTGTGCTGATGGCACACTGTACCTGACCAGATTGGAAGGCCCAACTACCCTGGGTCCTCCTTGGGATGCGGTCATCACTGAAGGAGGGACTGCATGTTTCCCCAGCCGAGATGGTTTTTGGAGAAGCTCTTGTTGTTCCAGGAGAATTCTGTCCATCATCCAATACAGCCGTTGATGACAACAATCTCGCCAGACTACGGCACACCGTGGGGAAGTACCAGTCATGTGTCCAAACACACACGACATCGCCTCCATGATACTTCCCCAAATCACTAAACTCCTTTAAGTATGTCTTCGTAAGGTACAACGCTTACAAACCACCCCTCACTTGCCCTTACTGGGGACCCTACGCCGCCCTAGAATGTAACTCCGTAGGCATTTTGCATCAGTATAGCCAGAGGCAGTGACTGGGTGTCAATCAACCACTTAAAACCTGCCTACCTTGAGGAAGAGGATTCCACGCCTATATTGCCACTTGTTGACAACCCAACTTCTACCTCACACCACCTGAGTGCATGTCCTCCTGCACCATCCCCTAAAGATGGACCTTGCCCCACCTCGTCCCGCACTGGACGGCTCATCCAACAGCCTGACCGTCTTGACCTCTGACCAGGCAAGGACTCTCTTGTTGGGGGAGTATTTGTAATGCTGTTTTAAGTCATCCCTTCAGTACAGCATCCTCGAAGAGAACAGAACAGTTTGGCAGTGACTAAAAACAAACTCACAAAATCTCATTAATATGCTTTTTCCTTGATAGTTAATTGTCCACTCATCCCATTCAAGTTTTACCTTTATATTCTAGATTTTTTTGTTTTGTATTTCATTACAGTCATTACCCATATTATTCACTCACTGCATTATTTGCATAGGTTTCAAGATTTGTATATTTATATTTGGTATTTGTTACATATGCTCAAGGTGCGAATAAACCTCGTCCAACCGGAACATCAACTTTCTCTTCAACCTCAACAGTGTCAAAGAGGTGTCATTCATCCAACTCATAACTAAGATGTGGGAACTGAACAAAGATCAGTCAAGCCAGAGCATCTGAAGTGCTGTCTAGTTAAAGTATCAACCAGTCCTCTGTAGTGATGTGCACATGAGGTGAACCACACATTTTTCATGCTGTTCTTACATTCCCTGCAAATTTTACAAGACAAGATTTAGCAATAAACATCTTTAAAATGAAGAGTAACTGAAACATTTCAGCAATTAAAAGGATTTATGCACCTGATATACATATACTGCATTAAGGACAGCTTCTTGTGGGAGTAGGTCTACAATGGAATGTGTGTAAATGCTTGCTGCATTTACTTTTTCTCCTTCAAAATAATGTTACTGAGGCTCTTCAAAAAATGCAATGAATCATAAGAAAAATGGATCCATTCACTATTGACAGCAAACAATGTCATGCCAAGACTGAAAGAGGAACAATGCATTCTGTCTTGGTCAGAAAGTGCAGTTACTCTAATTTCATTGCCCTGAACTTGATGAACATGTCATGATTTTCACTCTCTGTAAATATCAGTCCTTCCCACATAAGAAAAAAAAAAACCTAAAAAAACATTTTCACTTCTCACTAGCTCTTTAATCACAAACAAAAATGCATGATTCTCAAGTTTCCAACTCTTCAAATTCTTCCTTCCAATAATGAAATCAAACAACTGGTCAAAACTGAACGAATCTTTCATGATACTCATTACATGACGTACACTGCCACAAAGAAACTTCCTCTACAGGACTGCGAGAGTTTGTCGTTCCTGCTAACAAAATGTTTCTGAATGAGAATTGCAGTACTTAATCCTTTTAGGATTGTATTGACATATACAGTCTGAGTTACGAGGTAATGAGTTACAAATATTCAGAGATGCGAAGTCTATTCATAAAATGAAATTGAGCTCTCGATATTGTTCCCTTTGCTAACCAAAAGTTCAAATTTGACACTGTGTACCATATTTACCTAGTATACCACTTTGCCACTACCCACACAGCACAGCAGCATAGCAAAGGTGCCCACCACCCAAGGACACAGACCCTGTAGCAGTTTATTTTGAGATGCTAGTTTAAAATATAAATTTAATTTAGAAACTTATCATATTGCACCACAGTGAGTCTGGCTTGAGATTCCACAGCATAGGGATCTCCACCAGTCAGCTTCTGAGAGGCATAGGGATGGGAGTGTTGCACTGCATGGCACAGAAAGCCTGTTCCATTACATTAAGTCCCCGAATAGGCAAACATACCTGTTTTATTCTTTCAGCCAGCCATATTAATAAATTATATAAATAAAGGCAAGTATACTCCAAAAAGAGAGGGAGAAAGGGAAAAATGTGCATGAGAGAGAGAGAGAGAGAGAGAGAGAGAGAGAGAGAGAGAGAGAGAGAGAGAGAGAGAGAGAGAGAGAGAGAGAGAGAGAGAGAGAGAGAGAGAGAGAGAGAGAATGTCTCATAACTCATGGCTACACCTACTGGACTTTGGCTATACCCACTCTAAAGTCCACCAATAGGCAAACAAATTTGTCCTATGCTTTCCAACAGCCATCTTAATTAATAACATGAATAAAGGTATGTATAACCCAAAAAGGAGAGAGAGAGAGAGAGAGAGAAGAGAAAGAGAGAGAGAGAGAGAGAGAGAGAGAGAGAGAGAGAGAGAGAGAGAGAGAGAGAGAGAGAGAGAGAGAGAGAGAGAGGCGTCTTATTTTAACCCAGGGTCGTATGCCTGGCATGTTCAATTCTTGCGTTTGGCAGAAGCCTCAAGCCTGTCACCACTCAGTATTATCACATCACCCATAAGACAAGGTGTTTTTCTCTCTCTCTCTCTCTCTCTCTCTCTCTCTCTCTCTCTCTCTCTCTGTTATCAAGCAAGCAAGCATTACATTGTTTGCAGAACATTGATACTGAAATGTATCTTGCTTGTAATTGTAACTCAAACACCCTCTGTACTGCTAAAGCAAACCTCCTCCTCGTCTTCTTCCTCCAGTATCTTAAAACTTTTAACTCTCATACTGATCAAAGCATGTCATGGATGGCCATTACCACATTTGCCAGCACATTAGACATGCTTTTTTTTCTTGAAAAAAGTATCTAATAATTACCCTGCGTCTAATACAGCCATAATACAGCTACCTAGGCTTGTATAACTGGGTTTATAGCTGTGGAATTGAAACAGTAGTACACTAAGCAAAAACATTGTAAAGTATAATATTACTACTAATAAAATTCTCTCTCTCTCTCTCTCTCTCTCTCTCTCTCTCTCTCTCTCTCTCTCTCTCTCTCTCTCTCTCTCTCTCTCTCTCTCTCTCTCTCTCTCTCTCTCTCTCTCTCTCTCTCTCTCTCTCTCTCTCTCTCTCTCTCTCTCTCTCTCTCTCCTCCCCCTTTCCTCTCCCTTGTCCCTTATCTCTGACATATAAGGAGAAGGGGAGGTCATAGGGTGGGAGATTTGAGACAAGACAAAAGAGGAAAGGACATAATCCAGGGAAGGAGAGTACATGAGTTAAGGAAGTTGAGGAAGGGTGAAGGAGGGTGATGGGAGGATAAGGAGAAAGTAGAAAGAATACATATAAGCAGCAAGTGAGAAGTGAGTGAAGAATTAGAGAGAGAGAGGAAGTATTGAGAAATTTTCTCTCTCTTTCTCTTTGTAGACACCATTACATCTATAAGGGATCAGGATGACAAACGACCCAGTCATTTACTTGCTTTAATGCAGTTAACCTGTAGTGACAATTTGACATCATCAGCATGAGGAATATTGAAACACAATAAAACATTCACATGCAATTAAGGCACAGAAGCATCATAAAGAGATAACATTCCATCATAATAAAGTGCAATATAATAACCAAAATACATAATGGTTTATGCCTTAACAAGCATTCAGCATAAAAGAAACTAAATGCAATACATGTATAATAATTCTTAGTGTATTTTAACATGTAGCAGTTACTTAGCTAATTAACCACAACTCAACACTTACGACTATGAGAGTCAGCATTTGAGGATCTATGGTTTATGGAAAAAGTCACAACACCTCTCTCTCTGATGACTGGGCACAATCTACTCCCTTCTGAGGCTGATGGACCAGATATGTGACCCCAGATGACCCATTCCTCTACAGAGTCAGCAGAATCCCTCCATGTCTTATCTACCCTACACACCATGTCACCAACTTTACCATGTAAACACAACCCTCACTACTGCTCTACAGCTAAGCTCTCCACAGCTAGTTCCTCTCACACAACTTCACTTCTGCAACCAACTACTATATTTGATTCAATTTCCTTAATCTCTCACCACCAGCCTCACAGGACCCTGTGAGGCGACACAACTGGCAACTACTCTCTCTCTCTCTCTCTCTCTCTCTCTCTCTCTCTCTCTCTCTCTCTCTCTCTCTCTCTCTCTCTCTCACACACACACACACACACACACACACACACATAAAGAAGAGAGAGAGAGAGAGAGAGAGAGAGAGAGAGAGAGAGAGAGAGAGAGAGAGAGAGAGAGAGAGAGAGAGAATGGGGGTGGATGGGTGGGCAGGTGGGATGGATGAAAGGAGAGAAGGGGGAGGGCACACACACATGGTGTGCACAGTGCAATGCATCACATCAGATGTGAGGGCAAAACACACTCTTTTAGAGATTTTGGTGAAACTTTTGATGCTGCTGTCTCAGACATATCAAAAGCTTCCAATAGAGTCTGGCACAAAGCTTTGATTTCCAAACTACCCTTTTACAGCTTTTATCCTTCTCTCTGTAACTTCATCTCAAGTTTCCTTTCTGACCATTCTATGACTGCTGTGGTCAATGGTCACTGTTCTTCTAAATAGTTCAGGCAAGGAAGCCACATAACACCTAACTTCTGATCTCTCTAACATTTCTGACTGGGGCAGAGAAAACTTAGTATTATTCAATGCCTCAAAAACTCAGTTCCTCCATCTATCATCTCAACACAACCTTCCAGGCAACTATCCCTTCTTCAGTGACACTCAACTGTACCCCTCTTCTACTTCTTCTGTTTTTTTACTTGTAGTCTAAACTTGAAACTCCACATCTCATCTCTTGCTAAAACAGCTTCTATTAAGTTAGGTGTTCTGTCATCTCTGCCACCTTTCCTTCCCCAAGCTGCTAACTCTATATAGGGGCCTTATATGTCCATGTATGGAGTTTGCTTCACATGTATGGGGGAGGGGGGGGATTCCACTCATACTGCTCTTTTAGACTTTTTTTTTTTCCATTAAATTTAACATGAAAATTTTTCCCTACAAAACATCCTGTAAAATAGGGGTACATCTTACGTAGAGGTGCATCTAATACGCCAGCAAATATGGTAGATAAAACATTACAGCATCCTAGGAGGCAGAAAATGTTGCTCTGTCAGAACTATTGTTTCAACAGAGAAATTAATGATGATGGGTAATAATTTCAATTGAAGTATAACAATCTCCTATAATGACTCAATGAACCAGTGAGGGTTCAGTTCTAGTGGATTTGGATTTCTGGAACAAAACTGTTCTCAGTTTTCCTCACATTCTGCAAGTCAGTCATATTCAAGAAGTGGTCAGATATACATACCCTGCTCTCTCATTCCAGTTAGATCCCAGCCAGCACTCACTTTGCATCAACGCTCCTTCCCAACCCACTACCACCTTGGTGGATATTCTAGCCAAACTCCAGCAAAATACTCTGTTTAGCTACCTGTGTGTCCGCCTAACCAAAGGTTCTATAACCTGGCCTTAGCCTGTGTGTGCTAAGTTGTCAAACTGGTCATTCAAACTGAATCCTCATTGGTGATTAAATTGTGCTTGCCATACGTGTCTGCATGTTGCTAAAGCATCACAGAAAATGGCAACCACACATGGATGACTTAAGGTGATATGGCTGACAATGCTGTGGTAGTTCAACACTTCACACCACAGTAATCTAACCCCCTAGTAACAACCTGTCTTGTTATATATCACTCCTTAAACTTAAAATGGAGGATCTTAAGAAACCAAAACAAATGAGAGAGGAGCTCAAGGCTGGCATCACCACTCTCACCAAGGATCCTGAAAAAATCATTCATGCCACTGACACACATGAAGCAGTCTGGGAAAACAACTATTATGAACATCCTAGCCAAAATTCAGACCAATAATGAAAAGAATCTATGAATTATTAGATCCAACCACTCAGCAGAAAACAATGGTGGATATATTACATGATGATGAAATAAATGAAATCCTCACCAAACTAGAGGACACTCAGGAAAAAACCAAACCAGAAAAGTAAGGAAACCCATTCAAACTGCTCAAACTTATTTTACCTTCCTTTAATGGCAATCTGACCAAGTGGGTCAAGTTCAGGGTACTATATGAGTGCTCCATTCATCAAAACAATGATTTAATATCTATCCAAAAGGGCCAGCTGGAGGGAGAGACAGCACAACTGATATCAGGTTTCAAACTTGAAGCCTCAAACTATGAACCAGCCATCCAACTACTTAAAAGACAATTATGGCAGGAAAGAGGCTCAAGTATGCCCTGGTGACCAAACTAGCTAGCCTGCAAAAACCTAATCATGATATCACTAGCATCAAACAATTTACAGCAAGATATGAAAGCCTATATATAAGTCACTAATTGCACACAATATTAGTAGAGAAGAAATATGTTCCAAATTCCCCATAAATGATCTTCCAGCCCCTATAAGGGAAAACATAAAAAGGTGCTGGAAGAAAATGTGTTGAACATTGAGGAAACTTTGGACTGTCTGAGGAATGAAATATTTACTCTTAAAAATAATCTATCTATTGTTGAGGAGGTACATTAGATAGCTATAAAATAGGGAAGAAAAGCCTAAAATTCAATGTAAACTGTGCCAGAAATAAAATCATCCATGGCTTAAATGTCCCGAATATGGAAATCATGACACAAAAAGAGCTCAGCAATTAAGACTATGCAATGGATGTCTAGAACCTGGACATTGTACAAAAGGCTGCATAAACCCCAACATTAAAAACTGCAAGTACTGTGAGAAAAATACTACCATGCCCTCTGTGTAAAATAGGGTTGCCATACGTCCAGATTTTCCCGAACATATCCGGAAATCAGATAACGAAATCTGCATCCGGGGGGATTTTTGAAAATCCCTCAAATGTCCGGAATTTCACCTTCCATCATTACTAACTGTTAAAAAATCACATTTATTAAATTTCCTTGGGTTGAAACGATGGGAGAGAGAGAGAGAGTTCACCGAGTGGCAGCTGCTTTGGTTTGGTTTTGGTCAAGACTCTGATGTGTATGGGTCCTGTATGAAGTTGGTGCTCGCAGCCTTCCCAACACCGCCTCACTTGACGTCGCGCTTGCGCCCCAGTCTTTCACCAGCTCTGATAGGGGTCAGTTTGGATTACTGTTTGCAGCTTTGTGACCTTGTCATTACAACTATTACTTGTTCTTGTCAAGATGCCCAAATGAAAGTGTAAATTCACTGCAGAGATGCAAAACAAACTCCTGTGCTTCAAAAAGGGCAGGGATGAGTGGGAAGCTGAGTGTTTGGTGTGTGTAAACCAGGAACATTTGTCTCACTGGCACATAAAGGCATTAATGACTTACAGTCACATGTGAGCTCTGAGAAACATAAGAGAGCAGTGCAAGAAGAGGGTTCATCAATGAAGATGACACATTATTTTGTTAAACCAGGAAGTGAAGCTGAATTCAAGATTATCAGCCATATGCAAAGGTAAATAAGTTGAGTTTCTTTTAATTAATTTACATGTTTTCCAGTATCATATCAGGACCATAATCAGGTGTTAGTGAAGGTGTCTGGAATTTTGATAGTTCATATATGGCAACCCTAGTGTAAAAAACCTAAGGCAACAAATACAACAGAAACAGAGGCCAAACCAAGGGAGACAACAACATTAACTTTAACAACTCCCAAGGAAAGAACTATCTTACCAACCTTAATGTTACCCCTCACAGGAAAAAGAGGAAAGATTACAAGATTAAGGGCCTTATTAAATCAGTGCTCACAAAGACCTTTGTTCTACAGTCCCCATTAGCCAAATTAAAATATAAATTGATAGGCAAAGAGAATGGCTAACAAATAGTCCCAAACTACAAGATCAACTTGAAATTGACAATGTTATATAAAAAAAAACAGAACCTAGTTAAGGTTTTAGGATTAATCTGGAAACCAGGTACAGACACACTTTCAAAATCAGTGATTCTAAGGATCCAGATAAGATAACAAAAAGATCATGCTTACATATGTTGTCAAGGATTTGATCCATTATGCCTACTACTCCTTGTGACAAGTTAAGAACATTTTTACAAGGCCTGTGGAAACTAAAAACATCATGGGACCAAACCCTACCTAATGAACCTCGTGATCAATGGCATCTATTCAAAACAGCAAGTAAAACAGAAATCCTTAAGGCAACCATAATACAACAGGGAGCAGACTTGCATATATTTAGTGATGCCAACAGTAAGGCACATGGAGCTTGTGCTTACCTTTGTAACAATGGACAAATAAATCTGATAATAAGTAAAACAAAGGTTGCCCCAACTAAAAAACCTTATCATCCCTAAATTAAAATTAACTGTTGTCCTGGCTGCTAGGCTAGCCACTTTCATTCATGGAGCCTATGAAGGTGCAATTAACATAGAGTACTAATATATGGAGTGACAGCCAGATCATCCTATATTGGCTACAAAGTCAAGAGGCATTACTTGCATACATGGCCAATAGGGTATGAGAAATCAACCAACTCATTCTCATTATAAAGGTGAACTATGTAACGACTAAAGATAATCCAGCATATATCCTAACTCAGGAAATAAGCCCAGGTGAGATGAATAATTCCTCAATGTGGTGGCAAGGCCCCTCACGGCTACCCCACAAGACTGAGTGGCCTAAAGGGCAAACTGACATGGCTTAACCTACTGAAACCAAAATAATTGTAAATATAGTCATGAGATTGACACTAAACATCATGTATGTATTGCTTCAAGTACCCTGTTTGCTTATTCTGGCCTATGCTACCCTTTCAGGAGTGAGTTAACACAAGGATGTGGTTAATTTTTCATGGTGTTAGATGTGAAAATCTTTCCTTTCATTATTTAAATAACATATAACTGTGCCTTCATTTAATACATCCGAAGGCTAGTATGTCTCAAAATGAGCACAATACTTTACTCTAACATGTTAACCATAATCCAGCTGTTAGTGACCTCTTTGGTTCCATCTAAAGTTGACAACCTTCTATATTTTCTAGCATATAATAACTTATACTTTTTATAGTTCCAGTATTTTAACAATAATGTCTATATTGAAGGGTTCCAGTTAAATTGATAAAATATTCAGGTTGCAACATGTGCCAAGTACAGTCCACTGGAGATGCAGGTCCCAGCTATGATACTCATCAAGGTTAAAGCACCATAGAAGCTGGTTGTAGTAGATTTGGTTAGTAAGGATTAATTTTGATATTTTGTATTTTATTATAACTTATTTGTTCCTTTGCATTTCTGAACTTTGCTTTTAACTGGGCCTCCTGGAAAAATTTAAGTATGCTGTTTATAGTGCAACCTCATTTTGCATGCAGATATGGCTTGCTAAGTATGTACCTGGTGTGGATAAGGATAATTCTGATCAATTCCTTAATTTTTATTTCACCCATTATTGAAAATGTGTACATAATTTCATAACACTCTCAATTATAGGGAAGGGGAA
The DNA here is from genome assembly GCF_035594125.1 of Scylla paramamosain. NCBI lineage: Eukaryota > Metazoa > Arthropoda > Malacostraca > Decapoda > Portunidae > Scylla > Scylla paramamosain. The sequence goes on from NW_026973672.1 coordinate 654,804, forward strand.
GGGTGACCAAAAAGGGAAGGAAGAAAGGGTCCTCTCTGGAGGACATTTCACTAAGGCACTGACTGATTAAAAATCTCAGAAGCAAATAGTGAGATAAGGAAAAACTTACATCTTAGGACAGACATTGGAGGAATAATTCCTCTTTATTCAAGCCATCCTTGTTTGCATATAGCTATACGGTGGTGGGAATCAGCATCAGGGCAGCTGTTTTGCTTTGGCAATGGGGACTCTCTCTCTCTCTCTCTCTCTTGTAAGCCAATGCTGTTTTCTGTGACAGGCTTTTTTTTTAAGGTTGCTCAGTTTTCTTTTCCATCTTATATGATGTTCACAAAAATCTTGTGCTTGCTTCAATTTGGAAAATGTTTGCTTGCTTGGGTTTTGTGTGGCAGTTTCATTGATCTTCATTTATGCCTACTTAATTTTAATTTTCCTTTTCTTTTGATTATGTAGGTCTACTGCCTTTAAGGGATGATGGGTACAGGTACGAGTATGTTTGTACCTTTGTAGATTACTTCACAAAGTTTGTGAAGTTTTTTGCACTTAAGGATAGAGTGCATGCAGTGTTGCTACATGCATAAGGTCCTTCATTCACAAGTAAATGATGCTTTAAGTTCTAATAATGCATCCAAAGAATATGTCACTTGACACACTATTGCAAGATTCAAATTAAATTACACTTACTGTCTTAAGCAGATAATACAGATAAGAATGAAATAGGAATTGGAGTTCTCTTCTATTTGTTACTATTAACAATGGTTTCAGATGGGGTGCACCTGGCAGGATACTGTCAGACCAAGGATGAAAGTTTTGTTCAAAGGTGAGTTAGTGTGGTGCTGTTAACCTGTATGTGTTTCACTTTCTGGATAAGAGATGGTAAGAGAAAAATGATTGATAAACATGAATTGACTTATTTTTCTGTTGCCTTTTTTTTTCTTTTTTTTTTAAGACGTCAAGACACTTCCATAGCTGTACAAGGCTTTTAACACTATGTTAAGAAGCTAAGAACTAGTCACTGGCCTCACATTATTTATTGAACATTTTCTTAATGTATGTTGCAGGTCAATGATGACCTATGTAGAACCTATGGAATCAAGAGGAGCATAACTTCAGCATATCATCCTCAGACAAATGGCTTAGCTGAAAGGACTAACAGAACATTCAAAGCCAGGATTGCCAAGTTGTGCAATGAGAGGATGATCAAGTGAAATAAATTCATTGAAGGTGCTTATATAATTTCCAAACACAGAAACATTCCAGCACTGGCTTCACACCGTTTCAAGTCATGTTCGGTCATTCAAAGCCAGGATTGCCAAGTTGTGCAATGAGAGGATGATCAAGTGAAATAAATTCATTGAAGGTGCTTATATATTTTCCACATACAGAAACAGCCCAGCACTGGCTTCACACTGTTTCAAGTCATGTTCGGTCATGAACACAGGCTGCTTGATTATCATGTTTTTTCTCTTTGAATGGTTATATTTTTAATTTCTATCCATATGTAGTTAGTTGTTACCACTGAGAAAGGTTGAGTTTCATCAATGATTCTCACATCAAATTTGATGGTACTATTATTCATATGGACTGAGAAAGATCTTTAAATACAGGACAGTGGGTATGAGTGTAAAGAAAGAGTTTTATGAGAGAATAGTGGTGCCCAATGTGTTGTACAGTGCTGAAACATGGAACATAGGAATAGTGGAAAAGAAATGGGTAAATGTAACAGAGATGAAGTATTTGAGGATTATGTGTGTAGAGTAACATGAAGGGACAATAAGAAATGAGGCAAGAACTGGTGCTTTGAGAGACTTGGCTGGATAGGCAGATCAGGGTTTGTTAAGATGATTTGGGCATGTGAAGAGATCGAAGGATAGAAAATTAGTAAAAAAGAATAATGCAGTTAGATGTGCATGGTGAAAGATTAAGAGGATGCCCACACCTGGAGTGGCTGAGAGTTCTTTCTATTTTTCCCTTTATTACTTGCAATATTTCACCTTCACAGAAGGCATCTTCAGGCTAAAATATATGATTATGTTTAATATAATATAAAAAGATATAATTTAAAAAATAAGAGCAAAAAACAACACATAAGGGGCATAATAAAAAGCAAAAAAAAACAAAAAACTGACATATGTATAACAGTGGGTCATACTGTTAACTAAAAAAAAAAAATTAATAAAAAGCAATGAAGATAATACAAGGAGCAATAGTGATATGAGTAGAAAAAACTAAGTGAGCTCTAAGGAAAACAAACCTGGTGTGCACTTGCTGGTAGAAGGGTGAGGACCGAGAGGGTGGTGTTGTGAGAGTTAGCTTGACTACTAGCTCAGAAGCTGAAGCTCTAAGTAAAGGTTTATGAAAGGTACAATTGGGATGATGATAACTGGTTACTTAATTCAGGTTTTAAGTGTTTAATGTAAATAGCTTCCAGTATTTTAATGTCTGTGTGCATCTGCTTTATGTAATATTCTGAAGCCTTTTTCTGAAAAAGGATGGTCATGTTTGTGTGAGTGGGTTCTTATTGCAGAGAAAGGGAATGAGCTAGTTGTTTCTGTGAACATGTCAAATTACCTTTATGTTCACTAATTCTAAGCATAAGATTCCTCTTGGTTTCTTCAATATATCGAGTCTTACAACTCAAACAATTACATTCATAAATGATGTTGGAGATGAGTCCAGTAGGAATGCTGTCTTTAAATTTAAAGGAACAGGCAATACTAAAGTTATTAGTGAAGATGAAATTGAATCTAGTGTCAGGGTATTGTGTTTTAAATATGGCATTGTCTTTTTCTAATAGCATAACTAAGGTGCCCATAGTGAGGTAATTTCATGTATTTCTTAGGTGTCATCTGGGTGTCATCAAAGGAAGGCTTATTGAGTTTACTGTCTTGAAAGTTATAGATAGTATTATTGATGATGCTCAGCAGGAACCCATTTTTATGGAAAAATGTTCTTAAAAAGTTGATCTCATCAAACGTAAACAAATTAGAAGATAGACTGTAGCAACAACATAAGAGATTTCTAACAGCATTAATCTTAAATAACTGAGGAATAAAAGAAAGATAATCCACAAACCAGTGAAAAATGGTTTGCATTAAACTACTGTGTGCAATTGATCATTATTACAAGTTACCTATACATCTAAAAATGCAATAGAGCCATTGTTTTCTGTGTCGCATGTGAATTCAATATTGGGGTGTTTTGAGTTAAGGTAACTGAGGCATTTAGGTATGTGTTGAGATTGTTTAAATAAAAGGAAGGTGTCATTAATATATCTTCTTTAAAACAGAAGTTTGTATTCACGAGGGTAATCATTCAGGCACTTGGTTTCATGGTGACATAAGAAAGCATTAGCAAGAGTGGGGCCAAAACAAGAACCCATGGCCACACCATCAACTTGAACATATAATTTATTGTTAAACAAAAAAAGGGAAGTATTTAAATGCTAAGTCTAATAAGCTGACAAATTGTTTTTTTAGTGTAATTAAAATACAGTAAAATCCCTTTCATCCGGCATTCGAGTATCCGGCACATTTTTTTCCCCCAAGCCTTAAAATCAATAAAAAATCAATGTGTACTCATAAAATCGATTAAAATTCCCGCGCGAGGCATACTTTATTCCCTCGCCACCAGAGCGCACTGCTTCGTGTCACCCGCGGCCCACTGCACTGTGTTTACTCAGTGACTCAGTCCCGCGTTTGCACTGTTTATCGCCTGACGCCTTCATCATGCCTAAAGTTGTAGAAAAGAGGAAGCGTGTTGTGCTTACACTTAAGTAGCTGATCAGATCAGCTGCTGATTAAGATCAGCTGATCTTTGTTATGGTAAGATGCATGAGTGTAGGGTGGTGATTGTGGACATAACTTCACTTCTATTCAAGTATCCGGCAATATTCAAGTATCCGGCATGTCAGCGGTCCCGTTGATGCCGGATAAGAGGGATTTTACTGTAAGTATCATGGTCTTTAAATAGTTCACTAGTGGCTCATCCCCGGGCATCCTTTATGGCTTTCTGGAAACTCACAAATCCTGCAGTCCTATCAAGCCCATCCTCAGCACCATTAATACTTTCAATTATAAATTAGTTAATGAAACCTCTACCATCAAATAAATTCACCTTAAAAAATTCTTATGGTTTCGTTAAAGAAATAAATTAGAAGTCAATAACATTGTCATGACAAGTTTTGAAGTAAAGTCACTATTTACTACTATTCCCCTTGATGAAACTATTCAGATCATCTGCAATGAACTATTTAAAGACTAATGCTCCTTCTCAACCCACTACCATTTTTGGTGGATACTCTACCCAAACTCCAGCTAAGTACTCTGCTTAGTTGCAGGCCTGTGTGCTGATAGGTACTCAGCCAACTGCATGTCTGCCTAACCAAAGGTAGTATCTATAACCTGGCCTTAGCTTGTGTATGCTAAGTAAGTAGTCAAAGACAGAAAGGGGAATGCCTGTGGAACAAAGGAGAATAATTATGGGTAACAAAGTGAACAGAAGGCAGCATTGATAAAGGTATGAGAAAGGATGCAGCATGAACAGTCCATAGAGGAGAAGCCCAAGTATCATGTATGATTCATGAATAAAATATATGGAAGGGGAGGCTCACTACATGATATGGCAGGATAAGCAAGCAAATTGGACCCTTCTTACCAATGACCAGCTAGCTGAGTGTGAGCAGTGAATATGCAGATATGTCTGAGCACATCTGCACTTTTCTTCCAAGGCGGGTGAAGAAGTTTTAAGGCCACAATATAATGAATTAGTCAGAGCAGTCAGGAGGTTAACAAGGAAAGCTAAGGGCAATTATGAATTAAAGATAGCCAGCCAGCTGAAGACGAACCCCAAGGGATTTTATCAGGTATACTCGTACAGGATGAAGAATAAGGATACTATAGGTCGATTAAAGGCAGCAGATGGGGAGCTGGTTGGTTCTGGGGAGGAGATTAGTAAAATTCTGAATGAGTATTTTTTAACTGTCATCACCCAGAAAAACATGCAGGATATGCCAAATAGTAAACAGATGTTTAGAGCAGATGAGAATAAGAAGCTGACATATTTCCATAACGAAGGAGATAGTGGAACAGGAGATAGATAGGCTAAAAAAGTTCAAGACACCAGGACCAGATGAAATATATCCCAAAGTACTTAAGGAATGCAAAGAGGTTATTAGTGAGCCGTTAGTTTCTGTCAGGTGAGGTACCAGTAATGTGGAGGCATGCTAATGTAGTACCCATCTTTAAGAAAGGGGATAAAACTTTAGCGTCTAATTATAGACCTGTCAGCTTAACTTCAGTTGTGGGTAAAATATTGGAGTCAATAATAGCGAGGAACATTAGGGAGCATTTAGACAAAAATAACTTAATAAATCAGTCACAGCATGGCTTCAAGAAGGGGAAGTCTTGCCTGACGAACTTGTTAAGTTTTTACAGTAAAGTGTACGAGGCAGTAGATAATGGTGATAGTTATGGCATCTCATATCTGGACTTTAGTAAAGTATTTGACAAGGTACCCCATCAAAGGCTCCTGAGAAAGGTTAGGGCACACAGGATAGATGAGAGGGTGTTGGGCTGGATAAGGTCATGGCTAAGCGACAGGCAACAAAGAGTTGTAATAAACAGCTCTAAAACCAAGTGGGGTCATGTAATTAGTGGGATGCCACAGGGATCAGTATTAGGGCCATTGTTTTTAATATATATATCAATGATTTGGATAGTGGAATTAGTAGTGATGTTAGTAAATTTGTGGTTGACACAAAGATAGGTAGATTAATTAGGTCAAAATCAGATGCTATTGCCTTGCAGGCAGATTTAGATAGGATGAAAGAATGGATGGACAGATGGCAAATGCAGTTTAATATTAACAAATACAAAGTACTTAGCATAGGTGGAGGAAACCCATACAGTAGGTACACATTAAACAACCAAACTCTGGTAGGTACAGGGTACGAGAAAGATTTAGGAGTTACAGTTAGCTCTGAACTCCGTCTAGGAAAACAATGCATGAAGGCCATAAATGGCAAATAGAGTATCAGGATTCATTTTTAGGAGTGTTAAAAGTAAAAGGCCCAAAGTAATATTAAAGTTGTACTTGGTGCTGGTCAGACCTCATCTAGACTATGCTGTGCAGTTCTGGTCCCCACATTACAGGAAAGATATAGGTTTATTAGAATCAGTAAAGAGGAGAATGACTAAAAGGATACAGGGGATGAGGAGTATTCCTTACAAGGCGAGATTGAAGCTCTTAAATTTACATTCTTTAGAGAGAGACGTAGGTTAAGAGGGGACCTGATAGAAGTCTTTAAGTGGTATAAGGGTTATAACAAGGAGGATGTAAGCAAAATTCTTAGGATCAGCAACCAGGATAGAACAAGAAATAATAGGTTCAAGCTTGAAAAATTTAGGTTTAGGAAAGAGATAGGAGGAAATTGGTTCTCAGAGTGGTAGATGAGTGGAATGGACTCAGTAATCATATTAGTACTAAGAAATTAGGGAGCTTTAAGAGAAGATTAGATGAGTTTATGGATAGGGATGATAGGTGGAAATAGGTAGGTATATTTTGTACAGGGACTGCCACGTGTAAGCCTGGTTGCTTCTTGCAGCTTCCCTTATTTCTTATGTTCTTATGTATTTCATTTAGGAGAATTTTGGCCATATATATATATATATATATATATATATATATATATATATATATATATATATATATATATATATATATATATATATATATATATATATATATATATATATATATATATATATTTTTTTTTTTTTTTTTATGTAGGAGGGACACTGACCAAGGGCAACAAAAATCAAATAAAAAAAAAAAAGCCCACTGAGATGCCAGTCCCAGAAAAGGGTCCAAAGCAGTAGTCAAAACTTTAAGGATAAGTGTCTTGAATCCTCCCTCTTGAAGGAATTCAAGTTATAGAAAGGTAGAAATACAGAAGCAGGCAGGGAGTTCCAGAGTTTACCAGAGAAAGGAATGAATCATTGAGAATACTGGTTAACTCTTGCATTAGAGAAGTGGACAGAATAGGGGTGAGAAAGAAGAAAGTCTTGTGCAGTGAGGCCGCGGGAGGAGGGAAAGCATGCAATTAGAAAGATCAGAAGAGCAGTTAGCATGAGAATAGCAGAAGAAGACAGCTAGAGATGCAACACTGCAGTGATGAGAGAGAGGCTGAAGACAGTCAGTTAGAGGAGAGGAGTTGATGAGACAAAAAGCTTTTGATTCCACCCTGTCTAGAAGAGCGGCATGAGTGGAACCCCCCCAGACATGTGAAGCATACTCCATACATGGACGGATAAGGCCCTTGTACAGATTTAGCAGCTTGGGGGGTGAGAAAACTGGCGGAGACGTCTCAGAACACCTAACTTCATAGAAGCTGTTTTAGCTAGAGATGAGATGTGAAGTTTCCAGTTCAGATTATAAGTAAAGGATAGACCAATGATTCAATGTAGAAGAGGGGGACAGTTGAGTGTCACTGAAGAAGAAGGGATAGTTGTCTGGAAGGTTGTCGAGTTTATAGATGGAGGAATTGAGTTTTTGAGGCATTGAACAATACCAGGTTTGCTCTGCCTCAATCAGAAATTTTAGAAAGATCAGAAGTTGGGCGTTCAGTGGCTTCCCTGCGTGAAATGTTTACTTCATGAAGGGTTGGACATCTATGAAAAGACATGGAAAAGTGCAGGGTGGTATCATCAGCGTAGGAGAGGATAGGACAAGAAGTTTGGTTTAGAAGGTCATTGATGAATAATAATAAGAGTGGATGACAGGACAGAACCCTGAGGAGCATCACTGTTAATAGATTTAGGAGAAGAACAGTGGCCATCTACCACAGCAGTAATAGAACAGTCACAAAGGAAACTTGAGATGAAGTTACAGAGAGAGAAGCATAGAAGCTGTATGAGGGTAGTTTGGAAATCAAAGCTTTGTGCCAGACTGTATCAAAAACTTTTGATATATCCAAGGCAACAGCAAAAGTTTCACTAAAATCTCTAAAAAGAGGATGACCAAGACTCAGTAAGGAAAGCCAGATCACTAGTAGAGTGGCTTTGACAGAACCCATACTGGCAATCAGATAGAAGGTTGTGAAGTGATAGATGTTTAAGAATCTTCCTGTTGAGGATAGATTCAAGAACTTTAGATAGGTAGGAAATTAAAGCAATAGGACGGTAGTTTGAGGGATTAGAATGGTCACCCTTTTTAGGAACAGGTTGAATGTAGGCAAACTTCCAGCAAGTAGGAAAGGTAGATGTTGACAGACAAAGCTGAAAGAGTTTGACTAGGCAAGGTGCAAGCATGGAGGCACAGTTTCGGAGAATGATAGGAGGGACCCCATCAGGTCCATATAAGCCTTCTAAGGGTTTAGGCCAGTGAGGGCATGGAAAACATCATTGCAAAGAATTTTATTCAATAGGTAGCATGAAGTAGTCAGAGGGTGGAGGACAGGGAGGAACAATCCCAGAATCGTCCAAGGTAGAGTTTTTAGCAAAGGTCTGAGCAAAGAGCTGAGCTTTAGAAATAGATGTGATAGCAGTGGTGCCATCTGGTTGAAATAAAGGAGGGAAAGAGGAAGAAGCAAAGTTATTGGAGATATTTTTGGCTAGATACCAGAAGTCACAAGGGGGAGTTAGATTTTGAAAGATTTTGACACTTTCTGTTAATGAGGGAGTTTTTAGCTAGTTGGAGAACAGACTTGGCATGGTTGCAGGCAGAAATATAAAGTGTATGAGATTCTGGTGATGGAAAGCTGAAGTACCTTTTGTGGGCCACCTCTCTATCATGTAAAGCACAGAAACAAGCTGTGTTAAACCAAGTTTTGGAGAAGGTTTAGGTTGAGAAAAAGAGTGAGGAATGTATGCCTCCACACTAGACACTATCACCTCTGTTATGTGCTCGGCACACAAAGACAAGTCTCTGACATAGAAGCAGTAGTCATTCCAAGGAAAATCAGCAAAATACCTCCTCAGGTCCCCCCAACTAGCAGAGGCAAAACGCCAGAGGCACCTTCACTTAGGGGGATCCTGAGGAGGGATTGGAGCAATATAACAAGATACAGATATGAGATTATGATCGGAGGAGCCCAACGGAGAAGAGAGGGTGACAGCATAAGCAGGATTAGAGGTCAGAAAAAGGTCAAGAATGTTGGGCGTATCTCCAAGATGGTCAGGAATACGAATAGGGTGTTGCACCAATTGCTCTAGGTCGTGGAGGATAGCAAAGTTGTAGGCTAGTTCACCAGGATGGTCAGTGAAGGGAGAGGAAAGCCAAAGCTGGTGGTGAACATTGGAGTCTCCAAAAATGGAGATCTCTGCAAAAGGGAAGAGAGTCAGAATGTGCTCCACTTTTTAGAAGTTAAGTAGTCAAAGAATTTCTTAAAGTCAGAGGAGTTAGGAGAGAGGTATACAGTACAGATAAATTTAATTTGAGAGTGACTCTGTAGTCATAGCCAGATCGTGGAAAACTTGGAAGATTCAAGAGCGAGGGCATGAGAGCAGGTTAAGTCGTTGCGCGCTTAAACTCAACATCCAGCTTTGGATCAAAAATGAGGATAGAGAAAATAGGAAGGAACAGAAAAGGGGCTACTGTCAGTTGCCTCAGGCACCTGAATTTGAGTGAGGAAAAAGTGAGGCTTAGAAGAGGAGAGGTGTTGTTCTACAGATTGAAAATTAGATCTTAAACCGTGAATGTTGCAGAAGTTAATGAAGAAAAAGTTGAGGGGGTGTCAAAACACTGAAGGTCATTATCAGAAGGGCAGTGAGTCCTGGGGACATTTGTGGTCCCCTCCCCAGATGGGGACTCCAAGGCTGGTGTAGGAGTGGGCATGATAATTTTGAAATTTTGAGTGAAGGGTGTATGTGTGTTATTAGGTGCATGTAGTTTTGTGTGGAGGAAGAGAGTTGTCTTTAGAGGGCAGGCTGTGACTGCCTCCTCGTGTTGTGAGACACAAAGGGAAACGTTCAGTGAGGTCACAGCTGGGTTTAATGATAAGTTCACAGCACCCCCTGATCTAGTGCTTTAGACATCACTGGGAGTAATTATCATTTCAGCAGATGCCTACTGCCTCCTCCTCTTATGCATAAATGTATTCAGTTTTCAAACTTCTCAAACTTAATTCATTCCTGAGTGCCATTCAAAATCCAAAATGTTTGAAAACCGACATTATTTTCCCCAAAGGAATAAAAAATGTAAATGTAATGTAAAATGGATTAAACTGTTCCACGACACCAGTGTACCCTGTCTTAGTGGCTTATGATGGTTGCTCCCACAGCCAAGATGGTTACTTCACATCTCCAGCACACAAATTATTTATCCAGAAAGGATGTGACAGAACTCATCAGAAGATACTGCTTAGACCAATGTAGTGAAGGAAACCTTACAGAGGGACAAAGAGAGGAGCAATCCACTTACTGTCAAAATAAAGGTGATCATAACACTTGGACATTATATTGTTTACTAATATCCCCCTTGATGAAACCATTCAGATCATCTGTAATGAACTATTTAAAGACCACGATAGTTTTAATTATACTAAAAACAATTTATCAGCTTATTAGACTTAGTAATTAAAGACTCCCCTTTTTTGTTTAATAAATTATATGTTCAAGTTGATGGCGTGGCCAAGGGTTCTTGTACACTCTTGTTAATGTGTTAAGTCACCATGAAACCAAGTGGCTGAATGATTGCCTTAGTAAATACAAACCTATGCTTTGAAAAAGATATGTTGATGACACATTTCTTTTATTCAAACAATCTCAACAAATATCTAAATTCCTCAGTTATCTTAATTGAAAACACCCCAATATTGAATTCACATGTGACACAGAAAACAATGGCTCAATCGCATTTTTAGATGTACTGGTAACTCATAATAATAAACTGCACACAGGAGTTTATCACAAATCAACTTTCACTGGTTTGAGGATTAATTATCTTTCTTTTATTCCTCAGTTATTTAAGATTAGTACTATTAGAACCCTCCTATATTGATGCTATAGTCTATCTTCAAATTGGTTTATGTTTGACAAGATCAACTTTTAGGGAGTTTTCCATAATAATTGGTTTCTGCTAAGCATCATTAATAATACTATCTATAACTTTCTAGACAGTAAACTTAATAAGCCTTCCTCTAATGATGCCCAGATGACACTTAATAAATTTACCACCTTATACTATTAGAAAAAGACTTTGTGCCATACTTAAAGCACAATACCATGATACTAAATTCAATTTCATCTTCACTAATAACTTTATTGCCTGTTTCTTTAAATTTAAAGACAGCATTCCTACTGGACTCATCTCCAACATCATTTATGAATTTAATTGTTTGAGTTGTAAGACTCGATATATTGGAGAAACCAAGAGGAATCTTACACTTAGAAATAGTGAACATAAATATACTTTGACATGTACACAGAAGCAACTAGCTCATCCCCCTTTCTCTGCAATAAGAACCACTCACACAAACATGACCACCCTTTCTTGAAAAAAAAAAAAAAAAAAAAAAAAAAAAAAAAATATATATATATATATATATATATATATATATATATATATATATATATATATATATATATATATATATATATATATATATATATATATTTTTTCAAGAAAGGGTGGTCATGTTTGTGTGAGTGTATATATATATATATATATATATATATATATATATATATATATATATATATATATATATATATATATATATATATATATATATATATATATATATATATATATATATATATATATATATATATATATATATATATATATTTCATCCTTGTATTATCTCTGTTGCTTTTTATTAATTTTTATAGTTAACAATGTGATCTACTGTCACATGTCATTTTTTTGTTTTATTATGCTCTTTACATATTTTTTTGCTCTTATTTTTTAAATTATATCTTTTTATATTGTATTAAATATAAAAATATATTTTAACCTGAAGATGTCTTCTGTGAAGGTGAATCATTGGAAGTAATAAAGTGAAGAAAAGAGAAATCTGGATGCTTTCCTTGGTCATCTCTATTGTGTCTCAGAACTTCATTATATATACATATATTGTTGTGAGCAGCAAAATAGTGTTATAAAAAGGAAGAAAGACACAAGAATGAACAGGAGAGAGAGAGAGAGAGAGAGAGAGAGAGAGAGAGAGAGAGAGAGAGAGAGAGAGAGAGAGAGAGAGAGAGAGCTGGGGATGAGACTTGGATGCATCCCTGAAGCCTGAAGCTTCTACTAAAATATTTATTCACGCAGTAACTCATATTCCCAACATAAATTTCCTTACTTTCCCTTGTCCATTCAATTCAAATTTTACCCAGTATTTAGTAGAAGAGTTGCTCTTGAATAAAGTAATCAGTATTCATCTAGTCCCCCTAGTTTGACCATTAGAATTTTCATAAGTAAAGTGTTTTATTCATGTAAGCCAGTGTGGAAAGCAGAGAGTGCAACACGCAAACATGTGGGTGTATGTGTGTATGTACAAGGGTAAGTCAATAAGTATCCGCACTTTTATTCTAATTGTTTGTAAATAGGCTGTATGGCTTTGTGTGCTATGCCGGGTTGTAGATGGCTCCGCCCTCCTCCCTTGTGGTTGGTTTCAGCGTTACCACTTCTGTGCGCTCTGCGCTGTTGAGAAGTAAGGATGAATGCACTACTCTCCATTTGCACCAAAGAAGAACAACGCTCTGTAATCCGTTTTTTTTTTTTTTTTTTTTGTGGTCTGAAGATGTACCACTAGCTGAAATCCATAGAAGACTTTCAGTACAATACAGGGGCAATGTTTTATCACGACATAGTGTTTATGAGTGGATTGAGCAATTCAAAAGCGGTCGGACAAGTGTGGAGGATGAGAAACGCAATGGACGCCCAGCCACAGCCACTACTGACGCTGAGTCAACCCTCTGCAGGAAAAGTGATGCTCACAGTTTTTTGGGACTCACGAGGGCCAATTCTGGAACATTACCTGGAAACAGGGTCAACAGTAAACAGTGAATGCTACAGTGATATGCTTATCAACAAGTTGAAGCCGACAATTTGCAACAAATGCCGAGGTCTATTGTCGGAAGGCGTTCTTTTGTTGCATGACAACGCCCGTCCACATACTGCTGCCCACACCATTGATACTCTTCAAGAACTTCATTTCGAGGTGTTGGAACATCCTGCATACAGTCCTGATCTCGCCCCTTCTGATTACCATCTGTTTGGTCCACTTAAAGATGCTTTAAGAGGCCGTTGTTTCGCCACCGATCAGCAGGTGAAGGAAGCGGTGCATATGTGGCTCAATGCTCAACAGAAAACGTTTTTTTCTGAGGGTATCGAAAAGCTAGTGCAATGATGGACCAAGTGCATTGAAAAGCAGGGTGACTATGTTGAAAAATGATGTTGTTGTAAACTTTGTATTGCTGTTGTATTAAATAAAAAAATTGGAGTGCGGATACTTATTGACTTACCCTCGTATGTTGCCACCCCATTCCCCCTCTCTTGTACACCTGCTCCCCCCTTAATTGTAGCAGAGGAAGAGTGATGCACTTTCCCCTAGTCAGTCACTACTCTTAGAGGGAGTAGATATATTGAGACGGTCAGTAATATCTGGAGGAAACTGAGACAGGATAACAGTTAGTCAGGTCACTTGCTTTAAGGAGAAAAGTGAGTAATTACCGCTCGTACACCCCAGCCTACTTACACAGTATAGGAGTCTCCATAGTAGCCTGCCTGGGAGAGTAGTTGCGTGTAACACTCCATACCCAGGAAAGTGACTCCTTGGCTGTGTGTGCGTGCGGGCTGAGTTCTTGTACAGTGAGCAGTGATTACCTTCGTGTATGTTTATGGGCACTCGTTTGTATTTGTTTCCCATGTCTCTTGTTAGTGAGCTTGTTTTGTGTTAAATGCTACTGTTGACTGATGCTGTTCAGCTATAGAGGAATTAAATGAATAGCTGTGTAGTGAACTTTACTTCCTCCTCACATGCTGACAAGGCCTGCTGTCCAGGAGGCAGTAAACGACACCATTCGGCTTGAGGCTATAACATGCTGTTGGACAGTGGAAGAAGGATTTGTTATGAGGGTTTTATACCTCAACCATACATGTATTATTGTTTGTTATAATTATTTCTCCCTAGATGTGGTTGGTCCTTTCACAGCTGTGGGAGTTAACTGTCGTTAGAGTATTTCCCTTGCCTGTTGATGGGTAAAACAGACTGGTGACCTCAGTTAGTGCAACCTGGTGTTATGACTTGTGAAAAAGGTGCAGAGAGTCACAAGGGACCCTGTACACCCGTATCCCGTATTTGAGCCCTGCACTGAATCCACATAGAGATGGTTCAGGGAAGCTAGTCCAAGTACATCAGCTTTGTGAACTGGGGCTGGAAACTGTGGTCACATATATATATATATATATATATATATATATATATATATATATATATATATATATATATATATATATATATATATATATGTATAATATATACAAAGACTCAAGCCTTGTCTCCTTCCTCACACATCTTGTCATGTATATATACATATATATATATATGTATAATATATATATATATATATATATATATATATATATATATATATATATATATATATATATATATATATATATATATATATATATATATATATATATATATATATATATATATAATATATACAAAGACTCAAGCCTTGTCTCCTTCCTCACACATCTTGTCATGTTGCAGTCTCAATACTCTCTCTGCCCCTCAGTGCCACAGGATGCCTCACACTGCTTCAAATGTCACCATTTTTTGACAGGTGTCACTTTACTACACTTATTCTGGCTTGCAAGATGTAAGTATGAATTATGCAGATTATCAATTGTTACTTATACTCACAGAACTACAATCAAACATTACCGTATAACAATTATTCTATGGTTACTCAATACACAAAAACAAACACACACACACACACACACACACACACACACACACACACACACACACACACACACATTATTATTATTATTATTATTATTATCATTATCATCATTATTACTTTATTGACCACAACAGAATACACTACTTTTAACATGAAATTAAAAAGTTAAAGGTAAAATGGCAGTGACATTGTTGGTCCATTGCAAAGTAGCAAAACTATTATGAAGTCCATTAAGGGCAAGTAGACAGTATTAATACAGTATCACTATAAAAGGACAAGTTAAAATATGTAATGCTCCACAAATGATTTACAAATAATAACTGTTTCTATAGCTGGTTATTTGATTTTATAAAATAATAGAATATTTCTAACATTATATAGATGTTCTTTTAAAAGAAAATAACAATATAGAATAAACACTTAAAAATTCTAGCAATAAAATGTAAAAAGTTATTATACACCAAAATTATGGAATAATAAAAGATAAAACTAATGAAACTAATCTAATTAAAAAAAATGAATTACTTGTTGTCAATCAACAACTTAAAAATACAAGATAAAATAAATAAAACTTCCTACATAGCTAAAGTCACAAAAATAATAAAACAACACTTGACAAAAATAACATCAAATACAAAATGATCGACATGCCGGAAATTCAGTCTGTAAATTACTAAAACTTCCTAGATAATTTTGCATACAAGTGTGTTATCCACATTTGCCAAAAATAAGTTACTGATGGATCAAAACTGACAGGAGTCTTGTATGTGCTGTAGTAAGGGACAGCACTTGATCACATCCACCTTGGTCTACATGTCACAAGTGTACACTCTCTCTGCCAGTAGAAGGTGGCCCCGCCCCCTCCTACTCCACCTGCTAACCTTCACTGCCAGAGAGTGAGTCAACACATGAAACTGAGTAAATGCCATTCTGTGAAATTCACTTACATTATGCTTTGTCACATAGACTTTGTCACTTCAAGACTTGGATTGATTGTAGTCCTATATGTTATTTGCCCTGATGTCACAGAGTTAAACACACTATTTTTTTAATTCATCTCACCCTACATGAATGTCATCAGGGTTCTCCTGCAACAAGTCTGTCACATACAGTCTTGTGTTCATTCTTGTGTTCAGTATGGTCTTTACTGCAAAGGCAAAAGGGTCATCATTCACTGCCTCCCTTTCTCTCCATTTACTGTTAAAGAAATCCCTTTGTCTTTTTCTTAATAAGAACTCTTAATGGAGGGCATCCAGAATCCAGGTAACAAATGTCATTACATGTGGTTACCCTGACGTCAAGGAGACTCTTCATAGCCCAGTCTTATAGTTTTTTTTTCTTTTTTATGTAGGAAGGACACTGGCCAAGGGCAACAAAAAATCCAATTAAAAAAAAATGCCCACTGAAATGCCAGTCCCATAAAAGGGTCAAAAGCAGTAGTCAAAAATTGATGAATGTCTTGAAACCTCTCTCTTGAAGGAATTCAAGTCATAGGAAGGTGGAAATACAGAAGCAGGCAGGGAGTTCCAGAGTTTACCAGCGAAAGGGATGAATGATTGAGAATACTGGTTAACTCTTGCGTTAGAGAGGTGGACAGAATAGGGGTGAGAGAAAGAAGAAAGTCTTGTGCAGTGAGGCCGCGGGAGGAGAGGAGGCATGCAGTTAGCAAGATCAGAAGAGCAGTTAGCATGAAAATAGCGGTAGAAAACAGCTAGAGATGCAACATTGCGGCGGTGAGAGAGAGGCTGAAGACAGTCAGTTAGAGGAGAAGAGTTGATGAGACGAAAAGCTTTTGATTCCACCCTGTCTTGAAGAGCAGTATGAGTGGAACCCTCCCCAGACATGTGAAGCATACTCCATACATGGACGGATAAGGCCCTTGTACAGAGTTAGCAGCTGGGGGGTGGGGGTGAGAAAAACTGGCAGAGACATCTCAGAACGCCTAACTTCATAAAAGCTATTTTAGCTAGAGATGAGATGTAAGTTTCCAGTTCAGATTATAAGTAAAGGACAGACCAAGGATGTTCAGTGTAGAAGAGGGGGACAGTTGAGTGTCACTGAAGAAGAGGGGATAGTTGTCTGGAAGATTGTGTCAAGTTGATAGATGGAGAAATTGAGTTTTTGAGGCATTGAACAATACCAAGTTTGCTCTGCCCCAATCAGAAATTTTAGAAAGATCAGAAGTCAAGCATTCTGTGGCTTCCCTGCGTGAAATGTTTACCTCCTGAAGGATTGGACATCTAAGAAAAGACGTGGAAAAGTGCAGGGTGGTATCATCAGCGTAGGAGTGGATAGGACAAGAAGTTTGGTTTAGAAGATCATTAATGAATAATAAAAAGAGAGTGGGTGACAGGACAGAACCCTGAGGAACACCACTGTTAGGAGAAGAACAGTGACCGTCTACCACAGCAGCAACAGAACGGTCAGAAAGGAAACTTGAGATGAAGTTACAGAGAGAAGGATAGAAGCTGTATGAGGGTAGTTTGGAAATCAAAGCTTTGTGCCAGACTCTATCAAAAGCTTTTGATATGTCCAAGGCAACAGCAAAAGTTTCACCAAAATCTCTAAAAGAGGATGACCAAGACTCAGTAAGGAAAGCCAGAAGATCACCAGTAGAGCGGCCTTGACGGAACCCGTACTGGCAATCAGATAGAAGGTTGTGAAGTGATAGATGTTTAAGAATCTTCCTGTTGAGGATGGATTCAAAAACTTTAGATAGGCAGGAAATTAAATTAATAGGATGGTAATTTGAGGGATTAGAATGGTCACCCTTTTTAGGAACAGGTTGAATGTAGGCAAATTTCCAGCAAGAAGGAAATGTAGATGTTGACAGACAGAGCTGAAAGAGTTTGACTAGGCAAGGTGCAAGCACGGAGGCACAGTTTCGGAGAACAATAGGAGGGACCCCATCAGGTTCATAAGCCTTCCGAGGGTTTAGGCCAGCGAGGGCATGGAAAACATCATTGCGAAGAATTTTAATAGGTGGCATGAAATAGTCAGAGGGTGGAGGAGAGGGAGGAACGAGCCCAGAATCATCCAAGGTAGAGTTTTTAGCAAAGGTTTGAGCGAAAAGTTCAGCTTTAGAAATAGATGTGATAGCAGTGGTGCCATCTGGTTGAAATAGAGGAAGGAAAGAAGAAGAAGCAAAGTTATTGGAGATATTTTTGGCTAGATGCCAGAAATCACGAGGGGAGTTACATCTTGAAAGGTTTTGACACGTTCTGTTAATGAAGGAGTTTTTGGCTAGTTGGAGAACAGACTTGGCATGGTTCCAGGCAGAAATATAAAGTGCATGAGATTCTGGTGATGGAAGGCTTAAGTACCTTTTGTGGGCCACCTCTCTATCATGTATAGCATGAGAACAAGCTGTGTTAAACCAAGGTTTAGAAGGTTTAGGACGAGAAAAAGAGTGAGGAATGTACGCCTCCATGCCAGACACTATCACCTCTGTTATGCGCTCAGCACACAAAGACGGATCTCTGACACGGAAGCAGTAGTCATTCCAAGGAAAATCAGCAAAATATCTCCACAGGTCCTCAGGCAAAACGCCAGAGGCACCTTCACTTAGGGGGATCCTGAGGAGGGATTGGAGCGATAGGGCAAGATACAGATATGAGATTGTGATCGGAGGAGCCCAACGGAGAAGAGAGGGTGACAGCATAAGCAGAAGGATTAGAGGTCAGGAAAAGGTCAAGAATGTTGGGCGTATCTCCAAGACGGTCAGGAATACAAGTAGGGTGTTGCACCAATTGCTCTAGGTCATGGACGATAGCAAAGTTGTAGGCTAGTTCACCAGGATGGTCAGTGAAGGGAGAGGAAAGCTAAAGCTGGTGGTGAACATTGAAGTCTCCAAGAATGGAGATCTCTGCAAAAGGGAAGAGGGTCAGAATGTGCTCCACTTTGGAAGTTAAGTAGTCAAAGAATTTCTTATAGTCAGAGGAGTTAGGTGAGAGGTATACAGCACAGATAAATTTAATTTGAGAGTGACTCTGTAGTCGTAGTCAGATGGTGGAAAACTCGGAAGATTCAAGAGCGTGGGCACGAGCAGGTCAAGTCATTGCACACATAAATGCAGCATCCAGCTTTGGATCAAAAATGATCTCTAATATATTTCTAATGAAAGTGAGTCTTCTTCCTTTTGCAAACACAAATACAGAGGAACTGATTTTATTTAACTCATAACTGAGATCTATAGTCAATCACAGTCCAACATTTGATATTTCTTGATAAGAGGTCTGCCCCCGCATTCCCCCCAATCCCCCACTAACCCCTCAAACAAGCTTGGGGGCCTGTGGGGAATTGGGGGGATGAAAAATAAGTTAAATATGAGCATTCAAAAAACTAAGGAAATTTACCTTAACATTTTGAATTTCTCTAAACTATCCTAGTCCTAATCTTTGTCTAACCCTAGACACCTTTCTCTATCCCAAACACCTCCCACGATAGGGCGTTGACCTAATCTAGCCAGTGCGGCTGCGCCCCCCATGGACCCCTCTCGCTAGGACATTAACCTAACCTAATCTGACCGGACCTAGCATGGTAATTGTCTAGAGTCCTTACCGGGCCTTATTACTGGTCTATTCACTTCAATTCTTTTACACATACCTTCACATGCACCTAAAACATAATTTTAAAGTGGGGGACAAATGCCCCCTTCCCTCTAGTCGGTTAGGTTAGGTTAGGTTAGGTTAGGTTAGGTTAGGGTAATTGTCTAGAGTCCTTACCGGGCCTTATTACTGGTCTATTCACTTCAATTCTTTTACACATACCTTCACATGCACCTAAAACCTAACCTAACCTAACCTAACCTAACCTAACCTAACTTAACCTAACCTAACCTAACCTAACCTAACCGACTAGAGGGAAGGGGGCATTTGTCCCCCACTTTAAAATGATGTTTTAGGTGCATGTGAAGGTATGTGTAAAAGAATTGAAGTGAATAGACCAGTAATAAGGCCCGGTAAGGACTCTAGACAATTACCCCTAGCATAGCCTAACCTAATCTAACCTAACCTAGCATAACCTAATCTAACCTAACCTACCATAACCTAACAATCTAACTTAGCATTACCTAACCTAACGAGGGAGTTCAAAAATTATATCGTTATGCCTTACTGGTGTGGTGTTGATATTGTCAGACCGATGGCGGTGGGTACAGTTTAGCAGCTTCGTTGATAAAGACATGAAACTTCTTCGTCTCCATGCCACATCTTAAACATGGCTGTTTCTAAATAATCCACATTGTGAGTTTTCCTCCTCCCAAACAGTGGCACTTTTCTCTTCACCTCCCTCAACTTGGTAGCCATATTAATAAATGACAGTGAGCTTCTATCAGAACGCCTGACGTGTCACTAAAACAAATGAAAAGTGTAACTGAACTTACCGTTGAGAGTCGTAATTGATGCCCCCACAAATGCCCTAGCGAGTGGCAGCGCGTGACTGGAAGGATTTGGTGTATAGATAGTACCATGAAATCCTAATAAGAGGCTACCCACAAACCCGTTATAAACAAAAGAAAGTCATTTCAACGTTTACTCTTGACTGGTGCAGAGGTCGCTGGACTTAGAAAATATCGAATTTCTTCATACTCCCGAGTCCTATTACTGCCATACTGGACACGTGGCCCCAATTTTTTTTTTTACGTTTACGACAAGGTCACTGAACCCTTCTCCATGAAATGTGAGTTTCGTGCTTATATGTAACGCGGATGTGATATCCAGATTAACCCAACATTTGTTTCTCAAGTTCGTTTGTCCTATATTAGATTATGCATCATGCCTATGGAACAAACTTTGCTTGCCTTCCCTCCCTCCCCAAGAAAATGCTTTGTTTCAGGTTTGAATGATACATAATACAGAATAACAGTGAAGCAACAGGTTACAACTAATTATGGAGTTGGTATACAAGTGAAAAAAAAAAAAAAAATGGAGGGACATTCACTGGCAGCGAGCTGCTTGGATATCACCAGTGGAAGAGACCAACATCCAGACTTCATATGCTGCTTCATTCTGATTTCTCTGGTGAATACATGTGATTTTGATACACAATATGTTGAAATCCAGCTTCTTCACTTTCACATTTTGTATGTCTCTCTCCTGGTACAGCTGGTAACTACACTCTTTCTCATACACTTAAACATGTGATGATTCTTTTTTTTTTTTTTTTTTTTTTCAGCACCAAATACATTATTTCGTGTTCTGGAATGATAGACGGAATGGTGTTTAAATTTCCTTGCCACTCTGTAAGAGTTCTAGGATCTGGGTACACAATTTCTGTCCTAGATATCTGTATTGTTCTTTTTACAGGGCCTCCAGTTAGAGGAAGAACATTTTCCACTTGAGGGTGCTGCAGTGCTTTTATCACCATGTATTTAAGTTGTGTCTTGCCATAGCCTAAACATGGTATGTCTTTAGTTAAAAAAAAAATAAATAAATAAATAAATAAAA
Source organism: Scylla paramamosain (assembly GCF_035594125.1). Classification (NCBI taxonomy): domain Eukaryota; kingdom Metazoa; phylum Arthropoda; class Malacostraca; order Decapoda; family Portunidae; genus Scylla; species Scylla paramamosain. Next base: position 676,168 of record NW_026973672.1, read on the forward strand.
ATGAAATAAAATAACTCCTTAGGGTGGGCAGTGTCCATTTGCCAACATTGTTAGAGGTCTCCATAATGCCGAAAACATATTATACGCTGTGTTGAGGATCGGTTTGTTATTGTTTTGGTGGCAAGAAACAATCTCAATATCAGACTTTGATTTCTTGGTTATGAAAATAAACTATTTTAGGGGGCATCATATGTTCATGGTTTCTTAGTGAATTAACTAGAAGAAAAATAATCATACTGACTTTGAGTTTTATCAGTTGAGGAACAAAATAATTTTTGTCCTAGGAATACAATGATATAAAAGACATAATGCATGTGTATAACCTTAATACTGCTATTAAGGCTATTGAACAGTTGTTTTTATTTCGCGAAAGTTCACTAATGGGAAATATCACAAAATTCAGTTGCGGCTGTCAGATTCACCAGTTATAATATTTCACAGGAAAGTTGGACAGCTGCATATCGCTTTTTTTTTTTTTTTTTTATTCTATTATCACTCCTGAGACAGTGAAATAGTTTGAATATTTTTAATCAATAAATGGATAACCGCGCACGAGCGACACACACACACACACACACACACACACATTATCATGAGTATTATTATTATTATTATTATTATTATTATTATTATTATTATTATTATTATTATTATAATTATTACTACTACTACTATGCTTCTATTCTAAAACTTCGTTTAGAAAACTTTTCAAATGTGTAGACTGTCGCTGATAGCCGAGCACGCGCCACGATGACACAGACATACGCACACACATTATTGTTGTGTTGTTACTGATGTTACCATTATTTTTGTCAAATAAGCTTCTCTTATTCTTCATTTTCTTGCTGTTGTTGGTGGTGCTATTATTGTTTTTATTATTATTATTATTATTATTATTATTATTATTATTATTATTATTATTATTATTATTATTATTATTATATGTTTCGTCTTCTATCCTTCTGATCATTACTTTTTTTATTTGTATTATTGTCACTATTATTATTATTATTATTATTATTATTATTATTATTATTATTATTATTATTATTATTATTTACTGTTATCATCAGTCTCAATCTTCTCTATGCTCTTATTATTACTATTATTATTACGTATTCTGCTTCTTCCACTTCCCCATTTTCTTCTTCTTTTTCTTATTATCATTATTATGAATATGATTCCAAAACGTCGTTTAGAAAACTTTTGAAGTGTCGAGTCTCGCTGAGAGCCAAGAAACTTACGTAGAATCCTTGTTGATCGCCCGGCACGCGCCGCGATGACACACACAATTGTTATTATTGTTGTTGTCGTCGTCATACTCATGCAGAGTGGAAAGAAACCAACATTTATAAGGAGGTTCAATTACGTGATTTGTTATCAATTACTACATCAGTATGGCCAGCCAGGCTGTCTGTACAGAGCATCCGCCGTGACCCCAAGACATGCCTGACTGCTTGGCACTTGTCACGTGCTGGCTGGGTGCAGCACTACTAGCTGCAGCCCCTCCCTACCCTTCCACCTGCCACTGCTGAAAGGACAAAAGGACTCATGCTCAACACCCCAAGGGATTTTTTTTTTTTTTATGCATTGTCTTATTACTGACTTGCCCAGCCTCACTCTCCAGCAGCAGGTAATCCCCCACCGTCAGCAGGATACTTTCCTAAGTATCTGGAACTCCTAAGTTCCAGAGTCGTGACTCTGGAACCACAGCAGAAACCTCTTGGAGGCTTCTCCAGCCCCCCCCCCCTCTCTCTCTCTCTCTCTCTCTCTCTCTCTCTCTCTCTCTCTCTCTCTCTCTCTCTCTCTCTCTCTCTCTCTCTCACCAGGGTCCTCACAGCTAGCTACCTCCAGAATCCTTCTCAGGAGGCACCCTGGCCTCCAGCAGACACCTCACTGGCTGTCTCACTTCTCAGGCACAAGACCCACGGGCACAAACAAGACTAATACCTTATATAAATCTAAGGAAAGGATGAGCATGTCTTACTACAGCCATTCACATTTATCTATATATTTACAACTGAAACAAGTACATCAAATGACACACACACACACACACACACTTCAGTAACCATTACAAAAGAGAGAGAGAGAGAGAGAGAGAGAGAGAGAGAGAGAGAGAGAGAGAGAGAGAGAGAGAGAGAGAGAGAGAGAGAGAGAGAGAGAGAGAGAGAGAGAGAGAGAGAGAGAGAGAGAGAGAGAGAGAGAGAGAGAGAGAGAGAGAGAGAACAAAACACTCTTTAGGTGGACTCCATGGAAGGATAGACTATCAGTGACAATCCCCCCCTCCATCTCTCTCTCTCTCTCTGTGTTGAAATAAGGTGTTATTGAGATGGTACATGAAATATGATTTCTGGAGGCATTGTTATCCCGGCAAATAATGGTGTCAGTAACATACATAATTTCTATGACATTCATCTCAGTCCTCACAAAATTATAAAATTCAACGAGATTTGTATACCGCATTTATATAGAGCAAAAATTACACATGGTCAAGTACAGTATGAGAAACACTTCTTAATAAAGTAGTCAATTACTGCTCTCATCTCGGTGACGACTGTGTCGAATTACTCTTTCCCAGTCAACTATCTATTTTATATTGATTTATCCTATATTTTTGCATACATGCACATGCTTATATTTTTTCATGTGTATTGAGTACATACACTATCTTTTGGCAAGAATGGAATTCAAGTAAAATTTCTAATAACAAAAATACAAATACCGCTTATGTTTACATGCTTTGAAAAAACAATCCAGCAGTGTAAGGGTTAAAGGGGACGTTATACCCAAAATTCACTTAACAGAGGTTTGCTATATCAACAGTTTACTGTATTAAAAAATATGTAACAAGTAAGTTGTGGCAGTTTTCTAGGAACTGGAACGGATTAATGGCATTTCAATTAATTTCAATGGTCAAAATTTATTTGACATACGAGCAAATTAAGTTACGAGCTCTGTCATGGAGCAAATCAAACTCTACAGTCAAAGTAATACACACACATACACACACACACACACACACACACACACACACACACACACACACACACACACACACACACACACACACATATATATATATATATATATATATATATATATATATATATATATATATATATATATATATATATATATATATATATATATATATATATAATGTATGTGTGTGTAATTGGTACCTTGACCACATACTGTACTTTCATTTCCTTAACCCATCTCAGTCTGATGTGCAAGGCTTCATACACTGGTTAACACCAAATAAATCAATATATATATATATATATATATATATATATATATATATATATATATATATATATATATATATATATATATATATATATATATATATATATATATATATATATATATATATATATATATATATATATATATATATATATATATATATATATATATATATATATATATATATATATATATATATATATTTTTTTTATTTTATTTTTTTTTATTATTTATTTTATTATTTATTGGGAATGAAATCTCACAATACATCAAGTGCATATCACATATGTAGAGCCAATAGAACTGTATATTTGCTGCTGATATATATATATATATATATATATATATATATATATATATATATATATATATATATATATATATATATATATATATATATATATATATATATATATATATATATATATATATATATATATATATATATATATATATATATATATATATATATATATATATATATATATATATATATATATATATATATATATATATATATATATATATATATATATATATATATATATATATATATATATATATATATATATATATATATATATATATATGATATGCACCTGATGTATTGTCAGATTTCATTCCCAGCCTCATCCTCCTAGTCATCTTAATATAAATGTATACTAAGTATTTCCAACACCAAAAAATCCTGGAAATCCAACATTGTGAACTCAAGAACAAGCCATATCATGGTACATTTGTATAATAGCTTGCTGTGGTATGAAAAAGATGGGAAAAGAACAATGACTGCAGTCAGTAGCTGTACTGCCTCAGTTTATATTACAAGTACAAAGAAGGAATGAATGAACTTAATTTTTTAATTGGATTCATTGATAAGGTAGTCTGCCTTCCTGTCTTGAATCTTCCTCAAAGTTACACCGATTTAATTTAGGACTGTAAAGATTCTTACATTTTTATATCTATGAACAATATATTAGGAACTATAATCATTAAAAAGGCTTTATCTTTTAATAATGAGATTTTAAATCACTGATGAGTCTCCTTTCATTAAAAATATCCATGTACAAGAATTCAAACAACTGAGCTGTTTTAATCTTAGTAAAAAGAAGCAAATGCATTTCATCTTTACCATTTATATGACAAAAAAGACATTCAAGAATACAGAACCTTATAAAAAAAAAAAAAAAAAAAAAAAAAAAAAAAAATATATATATATATATATATATATATATATATATATATATATATATATATATATATATATATATATATATATATATATATATATATATATATATATATATATATATATATATATATATATATATATATATATATATATATATATATATATATATATATATATATATATATATATATATATATATATATATATTGGTGAACATTTTTTGTCAGTTTTTCTTTTACTGTGCCATTTTTCTTGTGAATTTCACTTGGTGTGGTGATGTTCACACCAGGATACACAAATTAATATTGATTTTTTTTTTTTTCTTTTTACGTTTTGGTTACTATTTTCAATGTGTATTTTTTATTTTGACTTTTTTCAGTATTCTGAGCCTTTTTTGTGTTATGTTTCTTTTTCATTGATTGTTTGACTTTCCTTTATCATTGAGTCTGACTTTCTTTTCATTTTTCTTTTTCCTTACATTTTTTTTCTTTCAGTGTTTTGAACTTTTTTGTTGGTTTCGTGTTTTCACTTTTTTTCTTTTAATGTTTTAACTTTTTTTTGTTTTTTAGTGTCTTGAGTCGTTTTATCTTTTTAGTGTTTTATTTTTTTTCTTTATCGTTTGAACTCCTTCCTTCTTTTAATGTTTTCAAATGTCTTTCTTCTTTTTGTGTTTTGATTTTTTGTTTTGTTTTTGACTATATATATATATATATATATATATATATATATATATATATATATATATATATATATATATATATATATATATATATATATATATATATATATATATATATATATATATATATATATATATATATATATATATATATATATATATATATATATATATATATATATTTTTTTTTTTTTAATATTTTCACTCCGTTTGTTAGTGTCATGACTGCTTTTTACTGTTTTAACTTCTTTGTTTCATCTTCGTTTTTGTATTTTGCCTCTATTCATCTTTTTTTTTATTTATTTATTCATTTTTTTTTATTTGACAGCCTTTTCAAGTGTTTTGACATTTTTAGTGTTTTTTAGCCCTCTTTGTTTTGACTTTTTGTTTAGTGTTTTGAGTATTTTGTCTCCTTGCTGTATTTTCACTTATTTTCTCTCCTTTTTTTCTTTTTGATTCTTTCTTTTAATGTTTTAATTCCTTTTGTAGTGTTTTGAGTCCTGTTTTGCTTTCTAGTATTTTCACATGTTTTTTTTTATTGTTTTTACTTTATTTTAGTGTTTTCATTATCCATCTTTTTTCTGGTTATTTCCTTAAATTTCATTGAAATTAGGCTGAAAATTTTTTTTTTATTTTAATTTTTCAGATTTTTGTAATTATTGGCATGATGAGTTAATTTTGTTGTTCTCATGAATTTTCTCCTTTTTTTTTTTTTATTGGTGGTGCGGGCATTTTAAAATTGTAGCTTTGTGGAGTCATGATTTGTCCCCGCTTAAAGTCCTTTGTCTTTTGTCCCTCGTCTATCAAGTTCTTTCTTCAATTTTTGGTTTTGTGAAAGAAAATTCCTGACTTGTTTTCAAGGCTTACTGTTTTATTTCTAAATTTAATTAGTTTCAGTTTAATGAAGAGTCATTATTATTATTAATATTATTTTTTAACAATATCTCTCATTTCAAAATGAAGTCATCTATTTTCTCTTGTCTTTGTTTCTTGTATTTTGTTTTCTTTTTTTTAACTTTACTTGTTTTTGTTATTTGTTGATAATGATTTTTTTTAGATTTTTATATTTTATCTTTTTTATCTATTTATTTATTTTTTTATTTTAATAGTTTACACATTCTTATTTTCTTGAACCTTGTGTATTAATACTGTTTTAAAAGGTTTCCACTTCCCAATTCGGGTTTTTTTCTTATTTTGGTCTTCCTTTGGCTTGTCTTGTGGCTGTTCCAGCTTTTTTTACTCTTCTTTCTTCAGTGTCTTAATTTATGTTTTTTTTTTTTTTTTGGGGGGGCTACATTTGTATTTTTTATTTATTTTTTTTAGTATTTTGACTTTTTTTCATTTTCTAGTATTTGTGTTTGGCTCCTTTTTATTTTATTATAAATACTTTTGACATTATCATTTTTTTTTTTTAAGTTTAACTTTTTTTGTTTTGACTTGTAAATTTCTTTTCTTGTAATGCTGTTTCTCCACTGGTTATTTATTTATTTATTTATTTATTTATTTTAGTGCTTGGCTTAATGTTATTTTAGTGATTTTTTTTTTGTTTCTTCATGTTGTCTCCATTTTTTTTTATTTATTTATTTTTTCTACTCTAATTATTATTTTTTTTATTGTTTTACATTTTTGTGTTACGGCTCCATATTTTTATTAATTTAGTGTTTTCACTTATTTTCTTTTATTGTTTTGAACTATTTTTTTTTATTGCTTTGACTCCATTTTCTTCTTTCATTGTTTTTTTTTTTCCCCATTATTTTGATTTAATTTCCATTTTTTTTTCTAGAGTTTTGATTCCATCTTATTTTTACTTTTTAATGTTGTGAATTCTTTTTTCATTGAATGTTTTGACATTTCCCTGTTATTTTAGTGTTCATTATTTCTTCGTTTTTTTTTTTTTTTATGTTTTGACTCTATTTTTCTTTTTTTCACATTTTCCACATTTTGTATTTTAGTGTTTTGAATGTTTTCAATGTTTTTATTATTTTTGAGCGTTTTTACTTTTTGTTTCTTTTACTGATTGAACTCCATTTTTTTGTTTTATTATTTTGCTCCATTTCGTGTTCTGGGTATATTTCATATTTTTTTTAGTATTTTGATTTTTTTAATGTTTTCACTCCATTTTTCTTTTTTTTTTACTTTTTTTTAGTGTTTCAACTTTTTGTTTGTTTACTCCTGCCTCTTTGTTTTGACTTTTATTTTTTTATTTATTTTTTATTTATTTATTTATTTTATTTATTTATTTATTTATTTTTGTGTGTGTGTGTGTGTGTTTTCACTACTTTTACAGTGTTTTGAATTTTTGTAGTTTATTTTTACTTTTTTTTTCCTTTTAGTGTTTTGATGTTTTTGTAGTGTTTTTGACTCCATTTATTTCTTTTTTTTCTTTTTTGTGTTTTGCCTTTTATCCTTTTTTAAATATCTTCATTATTTTTCTTAATATTTTTAGTTATTGTCTTTTTATTGTTTTGACCTCTATTTCATTTTTTTAATGTTTTGACTCATTTTCTTTTTTTATTATTTTGCTTCAATTTTTTTTTTTTTTTATGTTTTGACTTCATGTTTTTTTTTCTATTCTAGTTTAATTTTTAGTGTTGCGACTCCTTTATTAGTGTTTTGATTCTAATTTTAGACTTTTGATATTTTTTTTTATTGTTTTGGTTTCTTTATTGTTTTGGCTCCTACTTTAGTGTGTTGAGCTTTAGTAGTTAGTGTTTTAACTGTTTTTTTTTTATTTCTTAGTTTTTAAACTTCTTTTTTTCATTTTGTTTATTTTTGTTTTTTGTTTTATTATTTTAACACTTTTCTCTTAATATGCAATTTTTTTTAATATGTTAATATTTTTTTCTTTTTTTTATTTTCACTTCATTTTTTTTTTCAATTTTGGCTCACTGTAATGTTTTGACTTATTTGAGTTTTTAGTATTTTCATTCATTTTTTACTAATTTTTCTTTATTTTCTTTTTTTTTCTTTTTTTAGTGTTTTACTCCATTTTTTTTTTTTTAGTGTTTTGACAACATTTTCTCTTGTGACTCCTTTGTAGTGTTTTTAGTTTTTTTATTTTCTTTTTGTGTTTTTTTTTTGTGTTTTAACTACTTTTCTAGTGTTTAGATTTCTTGTTTTAGAGTTGATTTCTTTTTTTTTGTTGTTTTGACACTTTTTGTAATATTTTTGTCTTCTTTTTAGTGTTTTGACATTTTTTTCAGTATTTTCACCACTTTTTAATGTTTTAATTGTTTTTTTTTCTAAGTTTTTACTCTTGTTTTTTTTTTTGTCTTTTTATTGTTTTGCCTATTTTTTTACTTTTTTTTTGTTGTTTTGACTGCATTTTTAGTGCTTGAAGGCTTCTATTAATGTTTTAAGTAACTTTTTAAGTAACTAATGCTTGACTTCTGTTTTCGTTGTAGTGTTTTGGCATAAGTTTTAGTGCTTTCAGTATTTTTGACTGTCGATCCTTTTTTTTTTTTAGTCTGTTTTCTTAAATCTTATTAAAATTAGCCAAAACTATTTTTTCTTATTATTCTCGTGATTTTGGTCGCTATTTCCAGGATGCCTTATTTTGTTGTTGCTGTTCTCATTAATTTTCTCCTTTTTTTGGGGGGGCGATGAGGTAAGATCGGGAATTTCAAAATTCTAGCTTTGTGCAATCATTAATTTTCCACTACTGAAGTTCTTTTTCTTTTGTTCCTCCTTCTCCATCAAGTCGTTTTTTTTTTTTTTATTTCTTGTAAAATTCTTAATTTCTTTTCAAGGCCTATTTTTTTCAAAATTTAATTTCTTTCCAATCAACAAAGCGTTAGTCTTATTATTTTTTTTTCTAGTATCTCTATTTTCCATCAAATCATATATTTTCTCTTGTTTATTGTCATTCTTTCTTCTCTTATCCTTATTTGTTTTTGTTATTTCTTAATAATTATTTTTAATAAAATTTTTTACTTTTATCTTTTTTTTACTTTTGTCTTTATAGTTTACACATGCTTATTCTCTTCAGCCTTCTACATCCTCACTGCTTTCAAAGTTTTCCACTTCAAAATTCGTGACTCTCTTCTCGCCAAACCCTCTTTTTCTTATTTTGAACTTCTTTGAGGTTGTCTTTTGGGTGTTCCATTACATCCCATTCTTCTTGAAATCGCCTTTTCACTGACTTTTTTTGTTCTTCGTCTTCTGCTGAGGTGCACATCGTATTAATAGTTTTGTCATATCCGCCATTCTTGATTTTTTTATTAATTTGCGTAATTTGTTCATTCTCCTCGATTTTCCTTTTGATTTTTTTTCCAGTATCCATTTCCTTTGTTTCATGTTCATCGTGATCCAGTTTAATTTTCTTTGACTCTGCATTTAGAAATTGATGAGTAATGTCTTCATTTACCTGGAATTTCCTTTTCATTGAAATGATTTTCTCTTTTTCTTTCGTAGGTGTTGCTTGAGTCTCGCCTTCGCACTCCGAGGACACTTTGAATTCATGGTGCTTTAGGTGCTCGTGGTCTTCGTCAGCCTTCGTGACCGTCCATGCTCGTAACGTCTTCTTGTGCTCCTTGTTGTAAGTTTTGCTGAGGTTCTCGTAGCATCGAATGGTCTTGATGAAACCTTTAGGTTTGTAGTGCCAGAGTCGACGTATTTCTTTCCGAAAGTCGATCTTCAACGGCCTGCCAGTCTGGGATTTGTTGTTGCTAAGATACGTTACGAATCTATCCAGGATCGCGTGGTGGACTGGAGTCTCCCAGGGTTTTTGTTCGAAGGGGAAGGAAGTTGGATAGGATTCCTGGACATCCTGCTGATTTTTAAGTATGTAATTTCCTGTAGGATAATACTGTACATGCAGCTCACGGAATATTTTCTGTATAGTCAACGGTTCGTTTTCAGTATAGTCAGCCTTTCGTTCCATCTCCTCTTCCTTCCTCATCTCCCCTTCACCTTCCTCTGAGCCTTCATCCATCCAGTCCGAATCACTGTCCTGCTCATCGTCACTCCAGATGTCCCAGGTGAGGCCTGTGAGGGAGTCCTTGGTGGACTCCTTGTACTCCTGCGGCGACACCTCCAGGTAGCTTATTGCCTCATCTTCCAGCACCATGCTCCTCTGTGCCCACTCACTCTCCTGCGTCTGAATGTCATAAACTTTCAAAATTATGTCTTGAGCCGAACTCCGCGACAAGAACCTGTTCATTTTGGCCAGAACTGTCTTGGTGTGGCGTGCCTTTTCCTTGACCATGTTAATGTAATCACGCCGGAGCTTGAGTTGTTTGTTGTTATGTTGGGTGAGCAGTAGCAGCCTCTGGTGTTTAGGGAGGTGCATCAGACCTATGTCATCTTTGGGGCACAAGGGGAACAGACTGTTAAGCTCGTGCTCCGATAAGCGTCTCTTAAGGTATTTATGCTTCTGCTGCAGAAACTTGCGCGTCAAGCTCTGATAAGTTTCTTTCGCGACAGACAAGTACTTTTCCAACTTGTTTCTGCTCATGTTATTCAATTTTACTTTGACCTCCTCGCGGCGAGCCTGATTTCCCTTTTCCTTACAAAAGAACTTATATTCGTCGTCGATATCGTGAACGAGGCTCTCCACGTAGCCTTGAAGCTTCTCGCAGACAGGGCCGTTACAGGGAAAGGGCGACTCCTGTCCTTGCATTGTAGCCACAGTCTGTAAAAAAAGCAACACGGAGGTCATGTCTGAGTGAATTTGCGGCTCCCCTCCATTTTCCCGCTGTGCCTTTGCGAGGACGTGCACATTCAGGTACTCGAGGCGGCGGATGGGGAGCTGGTCCAGGAACTTGACAATCTTGACTGCGAGTCGCCGTTTCTTACGGAGCATTTCTACCGTCGCCTGTGCTTGGAAGATTTCTTCACACGACACTTTGTGCTTCCGCGACAAACTGTAAAGAAGGGCCTCTTTCTCTGTCATGAGGAAGTCGTTAAGGTAGGCCTTCTGCCGCTTGAAAGACTGCCACACTGCAGTGCCCTGTGTGCCCAGGCGCAGGCCTGGGAACCGCTTGAGGCCCTTGGCACGCCGCCACACCTTTTTGAATATCGCGAAATTCCTTCGGCAAACTGTTTTCATGACGTAGCGGCGAATGTTTCTGCTGACATTCTTTTCCATAAACTGTTCAAGAATTTTTTCCTTCTCTTGAATGGAATGTGTTGAAAGATTGACCTTGGGGAACAAAGGAGCTCGGCAGCAGTGGAATTCTTGACTGTAAGTCTTGTCTTTGAGTGGGCAGTCAGAGACCATTTCCTGCATCCACAGAGTGCGGCTCACATCCTGACTCCGCCTCCACGCCGCCTTCTCGTGCCCCTCCTCTTCGCTACCATCACTGAATTCGCCGGCAAGTCTGTTAAGCAGCTTGAAGTCCACCTCCTTCTCTGGTGATGTCTGGCTTTTCTTTGTTATATTATCATCACTGGCACCACCGCACTCGCCGTCTTCAACCGAACTGGACTCCTCGCCATCTGAGGGATACTCAGTGGGACTCAAGCGGGCCTCACTCTCAGCGTCACTGTCGTCCTCCTCATCCCAAGAAGCGTCATCCGTTTCACACTCATCATCCTCCACGTCTGAGAGGTGGCAGTGCATTCTCTCGTCGTCGGAGAACTCAAGGCTGGCGTGTGACTTGTCGTCAGGGATGTAATACTCGTCCTCGTCGTCTTCTTCGTTGCTTGAGTTACCGTCTTGGCCCTCCATCCCAGGCACGCTCCCTTCCACGCGGTCATTCTGGTGGGTGAGAGTTTGGGGGTGTTTGAGCACGTGCTCCACCGTCACCTTTCCGTTGTAAATCGCTTCCATGGTGTTGAGCAGAGTCTCTGGGGCCTGTGCGTGAAGCGTGACAGCGCTACTCACAAACTTCTTCGCCATCTTTATCTCTTCAATTGCTGCCTTACATTTTTGGATTTCGTCTTCATTATTTGACCGGTTCTCTTCGTTTTCCTGAACTTCGTCACATTGTTCGTCTTTTGTTTCATTAACGTTTCCTTCTTCCATCTGGTCGTCATCGCCTCGACCTTCCTCGTCATCCTCATCATCACTCCAGTTTTCAAACTCGTCCTTCTCCGCTGCTTTGTGTAAATAGACTTTCTTATCCATGCCCCGCTTGAAGTAGCGATGCACGATGCCCTGCATGGCGTAGTGCATCTTGCGCATGACGGCCTCCTGTTTCTTGTGGCTCTTGCCCTTCATTCTAAAGTACATGCGTCTCAGGAAGGCCTTGACGATGTATGTCACATGTTGCACCACCATTTTGTTGGGGAAGGTCAGCTGTGCCAGGATATCATCGTGTGACTTTTGCAAGTGATTAAGGCGCGTGAGGGCGGCGAGAAATTTCTTGGGGCAGGTGTTGTCTAGTGAAGTGTATTCGCTACTATCCAATTTAAAGTTACCGACAGGAGGGTTGGGTTTGTCCTGGAGTTCGTTTTCCATCTCCTCTGGCGTGGCCTCAACACCGGCCATGACGGCGCCCCAGGCCTGCTCATCAAAGAAGCAATGTTTGTCCAGCCACTCCGTTACCCAGTCAATCTTAGAAATTTCAATGTGTCCTTCATCCTCGTTCTCAGAGTCACATGTCTGAGGTGCGCTGTATTTGAAGGATTGATTTTGTTCCGGCCCCTTCAAGGACTCAGTGTTCCGTCCCTCTGTCACTACTTTCTGTAGGGTAGCCAGACAACAGCAAATGTTAAGAAAGAGTGAGACATGTATTCATATAAACTTGCATGTGGTGATGAACCATCTATCTCAATATGTCAGTCAGCTGTCCAGTCAGTCACTCTGTTAACCTACTCCTTCATTAACTTATTCGTATCTTCATTCATTAAGACAGCGAATCAATTACTTTATCTATTGGTTTTCTTTCTATCCGTTTGTGTATCTGTCTATCTATGTATCTGTTTTTCTTATCCATCTATCTATCTATCTCTATCTATTTACCTTTCTATTAATCAATCAATATATCAATCTATCTATCTCTCTACGTATTTGTCTGTGTATCTATCTGTCAGTATCTTCTTACATTTTTATTCTATCTTAATCTTATCTATCTATCTTTCTATCTATCTATGTATCTATTTATATATCTCTACCTATTTATCTATTAGTCAATCAACCAATTAATCTATTTATCTACTTATCTATCTAATTATCTCTCGGTCTATCAGTCTACCTATCTATTTATCTGTCTGTCTATCTATCCATCTACCAATCACTTAACTCATCAATCTGGGTGTATCTTTCTATTTATCTATATGTTCATCTATCAATCAACCTATACATTTGTGAGTCTATCTATCAAGCAATCCAACAATCACGCAGTGTATCCATCTCAACACTCTCTCACTCAAGAAGTAACCTACAAGACGGTCATCTGAGGCAACACAGTCTGTGGTGTATACTCGTACTTACTCGTGCCTGTGTTTTCTTGCCACTCAGGCGACGCAGTGCGGCCAGACGCCTCTCTTTGGCTCGCGCGGCTCTTACTTCCTTCACGGATTCTGCTCTCTTGTATTCCATGTCTGTGTATTCCTCAGGACAAATCTCGGTGCTGTTCTCACACATCAGTGGAGTGTTTTCTTGAAATCCTTGTGCCCAATGGATCACTGGGGGTGGGTAAACCTGAAGGCTGGAGTTTTTGCCAGTAGGTATATCAACTTTGTATTTGGGATCGTCTGTCGCAGCCGAAAATCAGCTTGGAGTTAGGTGGCAAGCAGACTCAGGAAGACGGTTGCTGATTGGTGC
>NW_026973672.1:695000-707500 GCF_035594125.1 Scylla paramamosain
ATCATCAACTGCCTTTCCCTCATCAGCACATCCTTCACCTCCACCACATCAACTCACTCTGATTCATCATCAACTCATCCACTCGAGGAATCATGTGAGGAGTCAAGAGTGAGAGAGCTGAGGTGAATCAACACTCGTTACTAGAATCACTGTTCATCTCATGAAATTGGGAGTGACTTACCTTGTTGCCATGGGTTTATCTTTACCCCCACCAGCCCCACCCCAACCCAGCCTCCCCAGCCTTACCTCCCCTAGTCTCACCTCCCCAGCGCCATCTTTCCAGCTTCCTGTTCCTAGCTTCGCTTCCGTAGCCTCACCTTCCCAGCCTTCCCTAGCCTCACCTCCTCAGTCTAACCTCCACAACCCTGTCTTTCTAGCCCCGCCTCTTCTCTCCTGCTTGCCATGCCACCCACCCCCCAGCTTCTCTACTCCCCAACTTTAGTAGTAACGACCCCCGTACGCCCCGTAATTGCACAAGTCATTACCGTGTGTGTGTGTGTGTGTGTGTGTGTGTGTGTGTGTGTGTCTCCACGAGGCGGCCAGGAAGCAGCATTAGAATTGGCCTTTAGGTATTTACATTGACTTATTTTACAGTGAATATCAGGCATCTCAGTTATACTTGGGGTGGGATTAGGTTAACGGATGTTAGCTGGTTGTCTGTCTGTCTGTTTGTCTATCTGTTGATTTGTCTTTGTGCCGATACAGCAATGTCATTTTTTTCTATCTATCTCAGTTTTGTTCTGTCTGTCTATCTATCTAAGTGTCTTTCTTTCTCTGCATCAGTCTATCTATCTATCTATCTATCTATCTATCATTCTATCTATCTATCTATCTGCATCTGTTTGTCTAATTTCATCCATCTATTTATATATCTGTCTTATCTACCTATGTATCTTCTCATCTCTCTCTCTCTCTCTCTCTCTCTCTGGTAGGCTCTGTGGTATGTGGTTTGTGTGGCAGTCTGAAGGTTCACGTTCGATCGTGGAAACCTTTTTCGTCACCTTCACCTGGATGTTGCGGCGTCATGACTCAGTTAGAATCATTGATGCAGTGAGGCGCTGGTCACTGCACCGCGGGGGCGCTTCGATGATGAATACTATCGTGCGGGAAAATTAGTAACTTCCAATAAAGTGTCCACCTAGTGTTAAGAAAGTGAGAGGAAGAAATGTTTGCCAACGCCCTTCATGAGGAGACGAAACGAACTGGAATAGACCAGAGAACCTCATGAAAATAAAACCTTTTGCTTCACATTCGGTTTAAATTGTTGGACTTGCCTATGGACTCCCACACTCTGGCGTCTTGAATGAGTTTTTTTTTTTTTTATTGCATGAATACAAAAATAAAGTGAACCTCTTCCCTCTCACTCACAGTCTTCAAGGAACATTGTAGTTTTTGTTGTCCTTGGCACGAGCTCTTAAATGATAATACTAATAAAAAAAGAACAATAAAAAAATATATAATCCAGTAAAGATTTCCCTCCCACTTACAGTCCTCGTTTTCTAAGCTCTCCACGGCAGGACTCCACGCAGGTCGCAGGAAACTGAGGGCAGAGTCTTCTTTTTGTATAGCCTTTGTTCTACTGTTAATATTCATTCTGCTTCGTGGGTTGGGAAGTGTTAAGTTGATATTTTCTCGTGTCTTAATTCTACACAATTATAAAACATTTCTTTCTGGAAAGTGAGGAAATACGAGTCAATTCTTTACCTTCAGTTTTTGTTCCATTATTACGAATCCCTGTGCTATGTAAATATAGTAATGTTTAATAGATATTTATTTTCACTTTTTATATTGTTCAGCACATAATCTTAGCCACGTTCCTTAACAGTGAGGAGGGATGCATAGTCCGTATCCCTAACCTTTGTTGTACTGATACCATTCCTTCTGCCGTAACTTTAGTGCTTTCCACGAAATATTTTTCTCACTTTGAAAGTTCTTTACGACATAAATCTCAAACATGTTCTTGGAAAGTGAGATGATTTTTCTCTGTCCTTTGTTCTACTCCTACGATTCCTCCTGTTTCCTTGGTTCGATAATCTCAAACTGACATTTTCTCGTTTTTGTAATTCCTCAGGGGAGAAATTTCAAACACGTCCTTCAGAGTGGGAAGGCCTGTGTCTTCCTTACCTTTAAACTTTGTTCTGGTGATATGATTTGTTCTGCGATGTAACATTAATAGTCTTCAGTACATATTTTCTACCTTGGTTTAGTAATACGATTCCATCTGGTATGTGTGTACTAAGCTGATATTTTCTTGTGTTCTGAGTTTTTAGAAGAGGTTTTAATTACGTTCACAAAGTGAGGAAAGGAGCCTTCATAATCTTTACCCTTTTTCTACTAATGTGATTCCTTCTCTTACGTCCTCTAGGAAGTCTTAAGTTCAGTTTTTTCGTTTTATATATATATATATATATATATATATATATATATATATATATATATATATATATATATATATATATATATATATATATATATATATATATATATATATATATATATATATATATATATATATATATATATATATATATATATATATATATATATATATTGTATTTATTTATTTATTTATCTTTTTTTTTTTTTTTTTGCGATGGAATTTGAGGCATGGTTCATAAAAGTGAGGAGAGGAGTTCTCTTTACCTGAAGCTTTTGTTTTTGTAATACGATTCCTTGTGGTGTGTAACTTAAGTATTGTTTTTGTAAGGTCTTGAAGACAGAATTTCACCACGTGCCTGGAGTGTGAGGCGGGAAGAGTCAGTTCTTTATCGTTGGCCTTTTGGTCTTTTTATTTCATCACGACAGAATCTCAACCACTTCCTTGAAAAGTGACGACCAACGAGTACATGACTTATTTGTGGGTTTTGTTATACTAATGTGATTCCTTTTGTTATGTAAGTTAGTGAGTTTAAGTGATTTATTCTCCTTTTCTTAATTCTTCTTGACTAGTTTAAACCACGTTCCAGAAAACTAAGGGAGGATTAGAATTCCTTATCTGTGCCTTGTAATGTGGCAGTGCAAATCCTTCTCTGATGTAGATTTTAAGTTTTTTTTTTTTTTCAGAATTGTTCTGGGCAGATTTTAAACCATGTTCATTATGAAAAGTTTTATTAGTCTTTAAGGAAATATTTCATTTTTCTCTCGCCAAACTTTTGAGGACAATAATCTGAGCCACGTTCAAGGTGAAGGCTTCGTTTCATGGAATAGAAAGGGATGTGTTTTGTTAATGTGTAGCGGCAGATTCATCCCAGAGCGTGTCTTTATAAGCTAGGGAGTCTTAGGCAAACATTTTCTTTTCTCCTTCAGTTCCTCTGGATAGAAATCTGAGCCACATTCCTGGCAAAGTGAGAAGAAGTTTGTGTTTTCTTTATTTATAGCGTTAGTTTTATTTCCAGGGCTCATTTTTGGCACGTAAGTATATGTTTTATTTTTATTTATTACTTTTTTGATGAGGGAGGTGGACGTGACCAGAGTTTGAACTGAGCAGATTGAAAAGACTAGCGTTAACTGACTGAACCACAAGGCACTTGTTTTGTGCGTGTAAGCAAGCTACTCTTAAGTACATATTTTGTTTTATACATTTACCACGACGGAAATTTCTCAAGTATGGCAAAAAGAGGCTCCTTTCCTTCCAACAGATTTATTAGAGTCGTGTTTGTCACTTCCAGCATTACATTTTAGGTTAGATGGTCGTAACAATAAACTCCACATGCAAGCCTTAAAGAATAACATTTCCTTCCACAAGGCACTGTAATTAAGTTCCTCATCTGCAACATCAATTCCATCCCAGCGATTTCTTGTGGTGTGTATTGCACGATCGCTTACTTACTTACGATCGTACGATCCCGGTTATCTCTCCAAGAAAGTGGACGTTACACTGATCCCGGAAAGTTTTAAAGGTCTGGATTTTTAAAGGCTTCGAGTGCCTACCTGACCTATCCGAAATCGCCAGAATTATCTCTCACTCCACCTTTACCTTGACTCAGCACACCTGGAATCACCTCTAATACCAGATCAATGTTGGGGGAGTAGAAAACACGATTATTCTATGTTACAACCACATATATTAATATTAATAATAATTCACAAACAACATGAGGTAGTACACGTTACTACATGACGTTCTCGTCACTTCCCACAACACCACAACCCGTTTACACCTCCACCAGTCACTGAAATATTCCCCTCAACCGCAGGAATTTACTCAGA
Organism: Scylla paramamosain; assembly: GCF_035594125.1. Taxonomy (NCBI): domain Eukaryota; kingdom Metazoa; phylum Arthropoda; class Malacostraca; order Decapoda; family Portunidae; genus Scylla; species Scylla paramamosain. Next base: position 699,210 of record NW_026973672.1, read on the forward strand.
CGCCACTACCGCGTCCCCAGACAATAATTCCCGTATTTCACCTCCTCAAGCCTCACAGGAGATTACCACCATCACCAAAGATTACTCATAACACCATAACATCATTCCAAAAATCACCAATACACCACAACACCAGCTTTCAAGGTCAACACCACAACCTCCACTCACAAAATGGCTGCCAGTTTGACCTAAGTATGACCCCTTCGAACAGCGTCACCGGCACAAACTCAACAACCGAATTTGAGCGGACAAGAGCTCTTGGTACCACAAAAGACTCACTAACCTGATCCTGGATATCAAGGTTATACCACTACACCATTAATACCTCCACAAACTCACTCCATCACCAAACCACACCAGGATCCTTCCCTGAGAGACGCCTTCCCTCCGATATACCTCACGACCTTCCCCTCCTTGGAATGTGTTGTTGCCCACTCAAGCTCCCCTCGTTTTCAACATATTTTCACCTCAATTATACTTCCTCCCTTATACATACAAAGATATAGAGAATTTGAATTATGAAGAGAATAATACTACATGATATAAAAAGAGTAAATAAGCCTTACACTACTTATAACCAATAATAAGGATAATGTCCGAATGGCAGGTAACCGGAACACGGGGGACACTAAGAAAACGTGATCCCATTCAAGGTAAACTCGGCCAATAACATGACAGTAGGTTTATGTAGAACAACACTGGGTCTACAAGCTGCTCATGTTTGTCTGTCTGTCCACGCGTCGCCTGGAACTCGTGTACTGAAAGCCTGCATGGAAATCTGCGGCCGGAAGGGAATTATATCTTGGAACGAGTGAGGAGAGCGGCAGGCAGACCTTGGCAACCCCTCGCGAAGTCCTGGTGTATGTAATCCTGCGTGTAAGGTCTCTTCGAGCTGCTGGGCTGGGAGGTGGTGCAGTTTTGAGCACTGACAGGTGTATTGTATTGGCAGCGGTGTGTGTCCCTCCCCTGTCGTGCAATTCAGGTACTGCCCGAGCCTTTTGAGTGACGCAGCTTCTGAGTCTTTGTGAAACGTGTTGGTGTGAAGTGTGGGTTTGAGAGGCACCACTGGCAGGCCACGAAGAACAGTGTGGCCCGAGTACTTCAGCCTTTTTACTGTTTATTTTATCGATGGTCAGTGAAATTGGGTACTGTTCGGAACGGAACGGAAAGAAAAGAGTGGGGGAAGTAAAGAAGAACAATATATAAAGAGAGGGAAATATGGGTGAATACGAAGTGAAAGAATGGAGTGAAAGGCAGCTGGTACTGTTCGAACCCCTTGACTTACGTGGCTTTTCATCAGCCTTTGTAGAATGGTATAAAGTGTGGCTGTCAAAGACACTACTGGCAGCGTAAAGGATGACAGGACACTTCACACCTTTTGTGCTTGTTTCGTTGTTGGTCACTAAACAAAGTGTGTGTGTGTGTGTGTGTGTGTGTGTGTGTGTGTTTTATTCATTCAGCACTAGGAAGCAGACAAGTATTAAAACAGTTTTTCTATTTACCAGTGATAAGAGAGAGAAAACACACACACACACACACACACACACACACACACACACACACACACACACACACACTTAAGGTAGAGTTGGTGTTAATCCATTAACTGAGGATTACATAGGCGGGGCGCGAGGCAGTTTGATATAATGGGTGTGTCACATAAACAGCTGCGGTGCTCCTTGGTGTATGCAATTTTATTACATTTGCTTGGTGTCAACACAGTTACGTAGTTAATAACTTGCTGCTTCTTTCTCCGACATGGTCTGTATTTCCTGCTGCCTGTCACTGGAGCTGTCTCCACACACAAGTGTCCTCCATAAAAACTACATTGCCTTTCTTTCAAATATGTCTTTTTTTTTTTTTTTTTTGCGGGGAAGGATGACTCTATGAACCATTATCTTTCCCTCATTCCTTCACTGCTCATCCAAATTCATATATATATATATATATATATATATATATATATATATATATATATATATATATATATATATATATATATATATATATATATATAGTATTAGTCCTTCACCTCGGAGTCCCCCATCTGGGGAGGGGACCACAAATGTCCCCAGGTAGGACTGCTCTTCAGATATCGACCCTAAGTGCCTTGACACCCCCCTCAACTTTTTTTTTTATAAACTTCTGCAACGTTCGCGGTCATAGAACTAATTTTCAATCTGTAGAACACCACCTCTCCTCTTGTAAACCTCATCTTCTTTTCGTCACTAAAACACCGGTGTCTGAGGCAACAAACACCGGTGTCTGAGGCAACAAACATTTCCAAATTATTTCCAAAACTAAAGTGTAAACTGAGTTATGGTTATATTTCTGCATCACATGTGCAGAGAGAGAGAGAGAGAGAGAGAGAGAGAGTTTTGCGCGTCTGGATTAATTAAAAATTCTTGAGGGAGTTTTTAGAAGTCACTATTAAAGCTTGCTTGAGGGGATATGGAAGAATGGAGAGGGGAGGAAGGGGGAGAAGGTAGAGAAGGGAGAGGGGAGAGGGAGGATGGGAAGGGGGGAGGGGGGGAGAGGGAGGGAAGGGAGAATGGAAAGGGTTGAAGAAAAAGAAAGTTTAAGGAAGAGATGAGTGTTGTGTTTTCAAGTTTTGTTTATTTATTTATTTATTGTTATAGGTGAGAATTGGGATTGTGGAGGAGAATTTTTTGTTTGTTTGTTTGTTCTTTCTTGTTTGACCCGCCTTTCGTTCCTCGTTTCTTTGTTCTATATTGTTTGTATTTACTGGTGTTGTTCTTGTCTTCCTGTTACTCCTTTTTTTGTGTTCTTTTCTCCTTCACCTCCTCCCTCCGTCCTTTTTTTTTTTTTTTTCTTCTCTTTCTTTTCGTCTTCCTCTTCTTCCACCATCACCAGCACCACCACAACTACTTTTTTTTCTTCTTTCTCTTCTTCACCACCACCACCACCACCACCACCACCAGTTCCCTCCACATTTATCACATTGTCAGTCTCTCCTCACTCGTTCCCTAGTATACAGCAGCACCCGTTCCTCACCTAGTGGCGGCAGTTAGGGTGCACGTCACTCCAGGGTGTTACAGGAGACTCATTAGAGGACAATGAACACGTTGCAGAAGCTCAGGTGTTGTCAGCATTTACCTGGATATAAACACCTTCATTATTCTCCACTCGGGTCCTCTGTGTTTTTTTTTTTCTGACAGGCTCAAGATTGACTTAAAGAGACAAGAAGAGACTGGTTCATAAACAGAGTGGTAGATGAATGGAAGAGAGTAAGGAATCAGGTCATTAGTGCAGAGTTATTCGGGAGTTTTATAAGATTGGACAAATTTATGAATAATTAGTGGAAATTGATGTGTTTTGTAAAGACTGCCACGTGTAGGCCTGATGGCTTCTTGCAGCTTCCCTTGTTTCCTTTGTAATGTTCTTATAGCCTCGTGTTCTTAAGCTTTTTCTGTCTCACCAGGGCTATTTTCAGAGGCTACAGAGATGCTTACTGAAGTTGTCATGAGTGTTTCTCCCGCTGGTTATGTAGAATCCTTGATCACCTGCTGCTACAATAATGATCATTGTGTAGGGAGGGGCTAGCTGGTTTACTGAGGGTGGGGGGCGCCTCTCCCCTCGACCTTCCTCTCTCACGCTTCGCTGCCTTACGTGGGGTGAACACGACCTGGGAAGACATAAACTGATAAAGGAGGAGGAGGAGGAGGAGGAGGAGGAGGAGGAGGAGGAATACAAAGGAATACAAAGGAATACAAAGGAAAGCCAAACAGCAACAGACCTTTTGGTCCTTGCAAGGCTGTTTGGTAACTACTTCTAACTAGCTACAGTGAAGAGAGACAGGACAGCATAGCAGAAGGCTCCTCCCCACCCACCACTCCCTCCAGCTTGCGCTGGCATGGAAATAGTTGGGAAAAGTACCATGCAGTATGGAAAAACTGACATGGAAATTTTCATAGGAAAGGATGAAAGGAAGTTCTACTATTCACCCTACGGTGAACTCTATACGCCTATCTGAAAGTTAATACAAGTTATATTAAAAATGGTGTCTGTTGAATAAGAGTTTAATAGTGAATTTAGTAATTTTTCGGACAAGAAGAGAGCTTGTTGGGGATTTGCTTTTAAATATTTGTCTATTTTATTTTTGAATGATTCAATAGTATTGCTGTTCACAATTTCGGCAGGAAGTTTATTCCATATATTTACTATACGATTAAAGAAGAAATGTTTGGCCTCGTGGGATTTAAAACGTTTGGGTATAATCTTGAATCCATTATTTCTTGTTAGGTTAGAATGATCAATGGTAAAATATCTATATGCATCAATGTTACTATATCCTTCGAAAATTTTGAACATTTCAATTAGGTCTCCTCTTATCCTGCGCTTTGTTAAACTAAATAGGTTTAGTTCTTCCAGTCGTTCCTCATACGGCTTATTGCGCAATCTTGGAATCATCTTTGTGACTCTGCGCTGTATCTTTTCTAGTTTTTCAATGTCTTTTTTGTAGTATGGTGACCAGAACTGTACACAGTATTCTAGATGAGGACGCACCAGTGAGTTATATAAGGCATGTATAACCTTTTCTGATTTAAATTCAAAGGTTCTTCCAATGAACCCTACTAATTTATTTGCCGTCTTTACTGTTTCTGTGCAGTGTTGACTCGGCTTTAGGTCGTTTGACACAACGACACCAAGATCTTTTTCTTTATCAGCACTTGACAGTGGCATGTTATTCATTACATATCTCGCCTGAACATTGTTGCTTCCGATATGTAGAATTTTGCACTTTTCTATATTGAATTTCATCTGCCATTTTTCTGCCCAGCTTGTTAGTTTATTGAGGTCACACTGCAGTTCCTGCCATTGTGACACAGACGTAACTCTACTTGTTATTTTGGTGTCGTCTGCAAATTTACTTATTTTGCAGTTTATCCCTTCATCAATATCATTTATGTACATTATGAAGAGTACTGGTCCTGATACAGAGCCTTGAGGAGGAGGAGGAGGAGGAGGAGGAGGAGGAGTACTTAGCGGAATAAAAGAAATATAAGTACAGCGGAGACAAGTGGGAGTGAAAATCTGAAGAGGAAAATAGGGAAATGAAGAGAAAGTTTAGTGATAAGTATGAAGGTTACGAGACTGGAAAAAAGAAAGAAAATGAAGAAGTGAACCAGAGGGATGAATAAGAGAACATGAAAATGAAGAGAAAGGATCAGATGAAGAGGAGAAGGAAAAGGAGAAACAGGAGAAGAATTAAAAATAGAAGGTCGAAGAGAAGGAAGAAGAAGAGGAAGGGGAAATTGACAATGAAGGAAGAGGAGGAGGGGGACGAGGAGGACAAGAAACAGAAAGAGAAGAAGAGAGAGAGAAAAAATAAGTAAGACGGAGTAAGGGAACATGAAAAACAGAGGAACACGAGAATAGAGAAAAGAAGAAAAAAGAAAAGAAAAAAGAAAAAAAAGGATAACATCAACAGTATCACAAGCTCATTACCTTCACACGGTGTTCACCTGACTGACTTCATGAAATTCGTGCACAACTTTGCTTTTCGCTGACCAGTGCTCACCTCAGCCCTGCTTGCCTGATTGCCTGCTTGAGGGAACGTGAATGCTCTGAAGGGTGGACTGATTGTTTTCGATTTTTTTAGTCTGAACGTTTTCGACAGACTAACATGTTTAAGAATGAATATTTTCGACAATGATTTGGCAACTTAGACTGATTATTTTCGATGGTTCTGCAATATATTTTTCAATCATGATTATTTTCGACACATTAAAAACATTGGTTGGAATGTTTTCGAAACTAAATAAACTTCACTATGAATGTTTCCGACAGTAAAAAAATATTGAACTGAATGTTTTCGACACTAAAAAATGGTAAATTCTGAATGTTTTCGACACTGGATAAAATGAACTGTCACATCACGTCACGTTTAGATTTAAACAAAAGACTATAAAAACTAACCTAACCTAACCTAACCTAACCTAACCTAACCTAACCTAACAAGATAATAATCAAAGAAGGTCTAAAATGGCTGAATGAAGTGTCGAAAATATTCCAAAAAATATTGATTTAGGTCAATGATGTGTCGAAAATAATCCAAACTGTAAATAGCTAGGTAATTGTTGTGTCGAAAATAATCCAAAACGGACACTAATGTGTAAGAGTTGTGTCGAAAACAGTCCAAAAAAACATAAAATGGGTTGTCGAAAATAATACTTCTTGGCAAGAATCGAAAACATTCAGTTTAGATTACTTTTGTAGAAAATCGAAAACATTCAGACAAAAAAAATCGAAAATAATCAGCGACCTCTGCTCTGAAATTAGTGATTAGCGGACGGCGAGGGACGGAGAGGGAGGCTAGCTGGCGGTGGGAAGGAGGGAGTAGATAGGTGGAGGGATGGATGGACTAGAATGGTGGATGGGATGGTTGATAGTGGATGGCTTGGATGGTTGGTGGAAGGATGGAAGGATAGAAAACTGGGATGGACCAGGATGACTGACGGAAGGATGGAAGGACTTGGATGGTTCACAGTGGATGGTCAGGATAGAAAGTATTGATTGTGTCAGTTTTTCTTCGTACTGTGAACTTCAGAGGGAAAAATGTTGAAAAAATGCCTTGAGGGGAATGTGTCCAGAGGGGAAAATGTTTAAAGGGGAAAATTATTAGAGGGAAAAATGAATAGAGGGGAAAATGTGTACAAAAGGAAAATATCAAGAGGGAAACACCACTACATAGGAAAATTACTTGAGGGAATCATGTCTACAAAGGAAAATATCTAAAGAAGAAAATGACTAGAGAGGAAAATAATTACTAAAAGGAAAATGACCACAGGGAAAATTACCTGAAAGAAAAAAAATAAAAGGAAAACTGTTCAGTGAGGGAAATGTGTACTCGAGAAAATAACGAGAGAAAAAATGACGATAAAAAAAATGGCGAGGGGAAATTTAAATAGAAAAATTACTCCTTTTTTTTTCGATATGGTTCCTGTGACCTCGTTGTAGTGTGAAAATACTCATACATACAAGGCAGGGAGCGTTGTAATTCTATCTAGACTCTTGACCTCAGCTGAAAGTCTTAACAAGGTCCTCACACCCCTCTTCTCTCTCCCTCCTTCCCTCCCTTCCTCCTCTTTACCTTCTTTCTTCCTCCTGCTCTTTCTTCCTGTTCTTCCATATTTTCTTGTCTAACACTTCCTGGTTTCCTCATTTTCTTATCCTCTCCTCATTCTTCTCCTCCTCATCTTTCTCTTCCTCTTTCTTCCTCTTACTGGTTGCTTTTCTTTCACGCTTTCTTTCTGCTTTCCTAACTTCTTCCTGCTGTCTCTTTACTCCTTTCCTACTCATTCCTCCTACTCTTCTTATTCCCATCTATTTTCTTCTCTTTCTTCATTTTCCAGTCTTTCTTCTCTTCCTCCCTTATCCTATCAACTGCCTTTCCTCCTCTTCCTTCTCACATCTTTTACTCTAATTCTTTTCCTTCTATTCTTCAAATGTTCCTTTCCTCGTGTTTCCTTACGTCTCTACTAGTCATAATCTTCATCAGTAATCTTCCTACACCTTCCCTTTTCTCTACTGCCTTTGTATCATTCAGTCCCACAGTGAGATGGATGAAAATGATGAAAGGTGATGGAAATTTTGATCCTACGCTATTCATGGGGCTACAGAGGGAGGCGCAGCTAATGAAAGTGAAAGAGAGCTCGCCAATACCGTAGATGTTCACACTTGTTAGCTGGCAGGGGAGAGAGGTCGTGAAGCAGCGCTCATGGCCTTGTAAGAGTCAACGAGTGAGTGAGTCAGCGAGTGAGCGAGTCAGCGGGTGGACTTGAAGAACGATATGGAGAGAGAGAGAGAGAGAGAGAGAGAGAGAGAGAGAGAGAGAGAGAGAGAGAGAGAGAGAGAGAGAGAGAGAGAGAGAGATTATGTAACAGTAAGAATCATGAGAAATATGCGTGAAATATTTGCAAAGTATGTAAGGTTGCAGAGATCACACACACACACACACACACACACACACACACACACACACACACACAAAGTTTCCATGATAGTCATAACGAAATTTCTTCTTACCTCCTCCACCACCACCATCACCTAGTCCTCCTCCCTCATTATCTTATCATCTCATCTACTGATCCACTTCACTCTCCTCTCCTCACTCTTGGTCTTCCCTGCAGGACTTGCTCTCATTAGAGGCAGGAAGGAGGAGAGTAACGGTTTGTTACAGGTGTCTTCCCTCCCCTCCCCCAGTGATGATACAGGTTGTCACGAAGCTGATTAACCTGGTGCAAGTTGTCAAGTAATCTTCTTATCTG